>NW_027365381.1:0-117826 GCF_046119375.1 Phyllobates terribilis
CTGGTATATGAATAACATGATGTTTTTCAATGGCAAAAATCAATGAATATTGTAAATGCACAAACAGTAATTTCTCCGCATTGCAAGGTGCAATTCTGAAATTTTTTGCTTTTTCCTGCTCCTCTTAGCATGATAAAGAATATTCAAAGAGAGTGAGATGCCAGCTCCTTTCATTCAGTCAGTAGCTTCAATCATTTCTGGATGTTTTTCAATGGCAAAAATCAATGAATATTGTAAATGCACAAACTGTAATTTCTCCGCATTGCAAGGTGCAATTCTGAAATTTTTGGCTTTTTCCTGCTCCTCTTAGCATGATAAAGAAGATTCAAAGAGAGTGAGATGCCAGCTCCTTTCATTCAGTCAGTAGCTTCAATCATTTCTGGACGTTTTTCAATGGCAAAAATCAATGAATATTGTAAATGCACAAACAGTAATTTCTCCGCATTGCAAGGTGCAATTCTGAAATTTTTTGCTTTTTCCTGCTCCTCTTAGCATGATAAAGAAGATTCAAAGAGAGTGAGATGCCAGCTCCTTTCATTCAGTCAGTAGCTTCAATCATTTCTGGATGTTTTTCAATGGCAAAAATCAATGAATATTGTAAATGCACAAACAGTAATTTCTCCGCATTGCAAGGTGCAATTCTGAAATTTTTTGCTTTTTCCCGCTCCTCTTAGCATGATAAAGAAGATTCAAAGAGAGTGAGGTGCCAGCTCCTTTCATTCAGTCAGTAGCTTCAAACATTTCTGGTATATGAATAACATGTTTTTCAATGGCAAAAATCATTGAATATTGTAAATGCACAAACAGTAATTTCTCCGCATTGCAAGGTGCAATTCTGAAATTTTTTGATTTTTCCTGCTCCTCTTAGCATGATAAAGAAGATTCAAAGAGAGTGAGATGCCAGCTCCTTTCATTCAGTCAGTAGCTTCAATCATATCTGGACGTTTTTCAATGGCAAAAATCAATGAATATTGTAAATGCACAAACAGTAATTTCTCCGCATTGCAAGGTGCAATTCTGAAATTTTTTGCTTTTTCCTGCTCCTCTTAGCATGATAAAGAAGATTCAAAGAGAGTGAGATGCCAGCTCCTTTCATTCAGTCAGTAGCTTCAATCATTTCTGGACGTTTTTCAATGGCAAAAATCAATGAATATTGTAAATGCACAAACAGTAATTTCTCCGCATTGCAAGGTGCAATTCTGAAATTTTTTGCTTTTTCCTGCTCCTCTTAGCATGATAAAGAAGATTCAAAGAGAGTGAGATGCCAGCTCCTTTCATTCAGTCAGTAGCTTCAAACATTTCTGGTATATGAATAACATGATGTTTTTCAATGGCAAAAATCAATGAATATTGTAAATGCACAAACAGTAATTTCTCCGCATTGCAAGGTGCAAGTCTGAAATTTTTTGCTTTTTCCTGCTCCTCTTAGCATGATAAAGAAGATTCAAAGAGAGTGAGATGCCAGCTACTTTCATTCAGTCAGTAGCTTCAATCATTTCTGGACGTTTTTCAATGGTAAAAATCAATGAATATTGTAAATGCACAAACAGTAATTTCTCCACATTGCAAGGTGCAATTCTGAAATTTTTTGCTTTTTCCTGCTCCTCTTAGCATGATAAAGAAGATTCAAAGAGAGTGAGATGCCAGCTCCTTTCATTCAGTCAGTAGCTTCAAACATTTCTGGTATATGAATAACATGATGTTTTTCAATGGCAAAAATCAATGAATATTGTAAATGCACAAACAGTAATTTCTCCGCATTGCAAGGTGCAATTCTGAAATTTTTTGCTTTTTCCTGCTCCTCTTAGCATGATAAAGAAGATTCAAAGAGAGTGAGATGCCAGCTCCTTTCATTCAGTCAGTAGCTTCAAACATTTCTGGTATATGAATAACATGATGTTTTTCAATGGCAAAAATCAATGAATATTGTAAATGCACAAAGAGTAATTTCTCCGCATTGCAAGGTGCAATTCTGAAATTTTTTGCTTTTTCCTGCTCCTCTTAGCATGATAAAGAAGATTCAAAGAGAGTGAGATGCCAGCTCCTTTCATTCAGTCAGTAGCTTCAATCATTTCTGGACGTTTTTCAATGGCAAAAATCAATGAATATTGTAAATGCACAAACAGTAATTTCTCCGCATTGCAAGGTGCAATTCTGAAATTTTTTGCTTTTTCCTGCTCCTCTTAGCATGATAAAGAAGATTCAAAGAGAGTGAGATGCCAGCTCCTTTCATTCAGTCAGTAGCTTCAATCATTTCTGGACGTTTTTCAATGGCAAAAATCAATGAATATTGTAAATGCACAAACAGTAATTTCTCCGCATTGCAAGGTGCAATTCTGAAATTTTTTGCTTTTTCCTGCTCCTCTTAGCATGATAAAGAAGATTCAAAGAGAGTGAGATGCCAGCTCCTTTCATTCAGTCAGTAGCTACAAACATTTCTGGTATATGAATAACATGATGTTTTTCAATGGCAAAAATCAATGAATATTGTAAATGCACAAACAGTAATTTCTCCGCATTGCAAGGTGCAATTCTGAAATTTTTTGCTTTTTCCTGCTCCTCTTAGCATGATAAAGAAGATTCAAAGAGAGTGAGATGCCAGCTCCTTTCATTCAGTCAGTAGCTTCAATCATTTCTGGACGTTTTTCAATGGCAAAAATCAATGAATATTGTAAATGCACAAACAGTAATTTCTCCGCATTGCAAGGTGCAATTCTGAAATTTTTTGCTTTTTCCTGCTCCTCTTAGCATGATAAAGAAGATTCAAAGAGAGTGAGATGCCAGCTCCTTTCATTCAGTCAGTAGCTTCAAACATTTCTGGTATATGAATAACATGATGTTTTTCAATGGCAAAAATCAATGAATATTGTAAATGCACAAACAGTAATTTCTCCGCATTGCAAGGTGCAAGTCTGAAATTTTTTGCTTTTTCCTGCTCCTCTTAGCATGATAAAGAAGATTCAAAGAGAGTGAGATGCCAGCTACTTTCATTCAGTCAGTAGCATCAATCATTTCTGGACGTTTTTCAATGGTAAAAATCAATGAATATTGTAAATGCACAAACAGTAATTTCTCCACATTGCAAGGTGCAATTCTGAAATTTTTTGCTTTTTCCTGCTCCTCTTAGCATGATAAAGAAGATTCAAAGAGAGTGAGATGCCAGCTCCTTTCATTCAGTCAGTAGCTTCAAACATTTCTGGTATATGAATAACATGATGTTTTTCAATGGCAAAAATCAATGAATATTGTAAATGCACAAACAGTAATTTCTCCGCATTGCAAGGTGCAATTCTGAAATTTTTTGCTTTTTCCCGCTCCTCTTAGCATGATAAAGAAGATTCAAAGAGAGTGAGGTGCCAGCTCCTTTCATTCAGTCAGTAGCTTCAAACATTTCTGGTATATGAATAACATGTTTTTCAATGGCAAAAATCATTGAATATTGTAAATGCACAAACAGTAATTTCTCCGCATTGCAAGGTGCAATTCTGAAATTTTTTGATTTTTCCTGCTCCTCTTAGCATGATAAAGAAGATTCAAAGAGAGTGAGATGCCAGCTCCTTTCATTCAGTCAGTAGCTTCAATCATATCTGGACGTTTTTCAATGGCAAAAATCAATGAATATTGTAAATGCACAAACAGTAATTTCTCCGCATTGCAAGGTGCAATTCTGAAATTTTTTGCTTTTTCCTGCTCCTCTTAGCATGATAAAGAAGATTCAAAGAGAGTGAGATGCCAGCTCCTTTCATTCAGTCAGTAGCTTCAATCATTTCTGGACGTTTTTCAATGGCAAAAATCAATGAATATTGTAAATGCACAAACAGTAATTTCTCCGCATTGCAAGGTGCAATTCTGAAATTTTTTGCTTTTTCCTGCTCCTCTTAGCATGATAAAGAAGATTCAAAGAGAGTGAGATGCCAGCTCCTTTCATTCAGTCAGTAGCTTCAAACATTTCTGGTATATGAATAACATGATGTTTTTCAATGGCAAAAATCAATGAATATTGTAAATGCACAAACAGTAATTTCTCCGCATTGCAAGGTGCAAGTCTGAAATTTTTTGCTTTTTCCTGCTCCTCTTAGCATGATAAAGAAGATTCAAAGAGAGTGAGATGCCAGCTACTTTCATTCAGTCAGTAGCTTCAATCATTTCTGGACGTTTTTCAATGGTAAAAATCAATGAATATTGTAAATGCACAAACAGTAATTTCTCCACATTGCAAGGTGCAATTCTGAAATTTTTTGCTTTTTCCTGCTCCTCTTAGCATGATAAAGAAGATTCAAAGAGAGTGAGATGCCAGCTCCTTTCATTCAGTCAGTAGCTTCAAACATTTCTGGTATATGAATAACATGATGTTTTTCAATGGCAAAAATCAATGAATATTGTAAATGCACAAACAGTAATTTCTCCGCATTGCAAGGTGCAATTCTGAAATTTTTTGCTTTTTCCTGCTCCTCTTAGCATGATAAAGAAGATTCAAAGAGAGTGAGATGCCAGCTCCTTTCATTCAGTCAGTAGCTTCAAACATTTCTGGTATATGAATAACATGATGTTTTTCAATGGCAAAAATCAATGAATATTGTAAATGCACAAAGAGTAATTTCTCCGCATTGCAAGGTGCAATTCTGAAATTTTTTGCTTTTTCCTGCTCCTCTTAGCATGATAAAGAAGATTCAAAGAGAGTGAGATGCCAGCTCCTTTCATTCAGTCAGTAGCTTCAATCATTTCTGGACGTTTTTCAATGGCAAAAATCAATGAATATTGTAAATGCACAAACAGTAATTTCTCCGCATTGCAAGGTGCAATTCTGAAATTTTTTGCTTTTTCCTGCTCCTCTTAGCATGATAAAGAAGATTCAAAGAGAGTGAGATGCCAGCTCCTTTCATTCAGTCAGTAGCTTCAATCATTTCTGGACGTTTTTCAATGGCAAAAATCAATGAATATTGTAAATGCACAAACAGTAATTTCTCCGCATTGCAAGGTGCAATTCTGAAATTTTTTGCTTTTTCCTGCTCCTCTTAGCATGATAAAGAAGATTCAAAGAGAGTGAGATGCCAGCTCCTTTCATTCAGTCAGTAGCTACAAACATTTCTGGTATATGAATAACATGATGTTTTTCAATGGCAAAAATCAATGAATATTGTAAATGCACAAACAGTAATTTCTCCGCATTGCAAGGTGCAATTCTGAAATTTTTTGCTTTTTCCTGCTCCTCTTAGCATGATAAAGAAGATTCAAAGAGAGTGAGATGCCAGCTCCTTTCATTCAGTCAGTAGCTTCAATCATTTCTGGACGTTTTTCAATGGCAAAAATCAATGAATATTGTAAATGCACAAACAGTAATTTCTCCGCATTGCAAGGTGCAATTCTGAAATTTTTTGCTTTTTCCTGCTCCTCTTAGCATGATAAAGAAGATTCAAAGAGAGTGAGATGCCAGCTCCTTTCATTCAGTCAGTAGCTTCAAACATTTCTGGTATATGAATAACATGATGTTTTTCAATGGCAAAAATCAATGAATATTGTAAATGCACAAACAGTAATTTCTCCGCATTGCAAGGTGCAAGTCTGAAATTTTTTGCTTTTTCCTGCTCCTCTTAGCATGATAAAGAAGATTCAAAGAGAGTGAGATGCCAGCTACTTTCATTCAGTCAGTAGCATCAATCATTTCTGGACGTTTTTCAATGGTAAAAATCAATGAATATTGTAAATGCACAAACAGTAATTTCTCCACATTGCAAGGTGCAATTCTGAAATTTTTTGCTTTTTCCTGCTCCTCTTAGCATGATAAAGAAGATTCAAAGAGAGTGAGATGCCAGCTCCTTTCATTCAGTCAGTAGCTTCAAACATTTCTGGTATATGAATAACATGATGTTTTTCAATGGCAAAAATCAATGAATATTGTAAATGCACAAACAGTAATTTCTCCGCATTGCAAGGTGCAATTCTGAAATTTTTTGCTTTTTCCTGCTCCTCTTAGCATGATAAAGAAGATTCAAAGAGAGTGAGATGCCAGCTCCTTTCATTCAGTCAGTAGCTTCAAACATTTCTGGTATATGAATAACATGATGTTTTTCAATGGCAAAAATCAATGAATATTGTAAATGCACAAAGAGTAATTTCTCCGCATTGGAAGGTGCAATTCTGAAATTTTTTGCTTTTTCCTGCTCCTCTTAGCATGATAAAGAAGATTCAAAGAGAGTGAGATGCCAGCTCCTTTCATTCAGTCAGTAGCTTCAATCATTTCTGGACGTTTTTCAATGGCAAAAATCAATGAATATTGTAAATGCACAAACAGTAATTTCTCCGCATTGCAAGGTGCAATTCTGAAATTTTTTGCTTTTTCCTGCTCCTCTTAGCATGATAAAGAAGATTCAAAGAGAGTGAGATGCCAGCTCCTTTCATTCAGTCAGTAGCTTCAATCATTTCTGGACGTTTTTCAATGGCAAAAATCAATGAATATTGTAAATGCACAAACAGTAATTTCTCCGCATTGCAAGGTGCAATTCTGAAATTTTTTGCTTTTTCCTGCTCCTCTTAGCATGATAAAGAAGATTCAAAGAGAGTGAGATGCCAGCTCCTTTCATTCAGTCAGTAGCTACAAACATTTCTGGTATATGAATAACATGATGTTTTTCAATGGCAAAAATCAATGAATATTGTAAATGCACAAACAGTAATTTCTCCGCATTGCAAGGTGCAATTCTGAAATTTTTTGCTTTTTCCTGCTCCTCTTAGCATGATAAAGAAGATTCAAAGAGAGTGAGATGCCAGCTCCTTTCATTCAGTCAGTAGCTTCAATCATTTCTGGACGTTTTTCAATGGCAAAAATCAATGAATATTGTAAATGCACAAACAGTAATTTCTCCGCATTGCAAGGTGCAATTCTGAAATTTTTTGCTTTTTCCTGCTCCTCTTAGCATGATAAAGAAGATTCAAAGAGAGTGAGATGTCAGCTCCTTTCATTCAGTCAGTAGCTTCAAACATTTCTGGTATATGAATAACATGATGTTTTTCAATGGCAAAAATCAATGAATTTTGTAAATGCACAAACAGTAATTTCTCCGCATTGCAAGGTGCAATTCTGAAATTTTTTGCTTTTTCCTGCTCCTCTTAGCATGATAAAGAAGATTCAAAGAGAGTGAGATGCCAGTTCCTTTCATTCAGTCAGTAGCTTCAATCATTTCTGGACGTTTTTCAAAGGCAAAAATCAATGAATATTGTAAATGCACAAACAGTAATTTCTCCGCATTGCAAGGTGCAATTCTGAAATTTTTTGCTTTTTCCTGCTCCTCTTAGCATGATAAAGAAGATTCAAAGAGAGTGAGATGCCAGCTCCTTTCATTCAGTCAGTAGCTTCAATCATTTCTGGTATATGAATAACATGATGTTTTTCAATGGCAAAAATCAATGAATATTGTAAATGCACAAACAGTAATTTCTCCGCATTGCAAGGTGCAATTCTGAAATTTTTTGCTTTTTCCTGCTCCTCTTAGCATGATAAAGAAGATTCAAAGAGAGTGAGATGCCAGCTCCTTTCATTCAGTCAGTAGCTTCAATCATTTCTGGACGTTTTTCAATGGCAAAAATCAATGAATATTGTAAATGCACAAACAGTAATTTCTCCGCATTGCAAGGTGCAATTCTGAAATTTTTTGCTTTTTCCTGCTCTTCTTAGCATGATAAACAAGATTCAAAGAGAGTGAGATGCCAGCTCCTTTCATTCAGTCAGTAGCTTCAATCATTTCTGGACGTTTTTCAATGGCAAAAATCAATGAATATTGTAAATGCACAAACAGTAATTTCTCCGCATTGCAAGGTGCAATTCTGAAATTTTTTGCTTTTTCCTGCTCCTCTTAGCATGATAAAGAAGATTCAAAGAGAGTGAGATGCCAGCTCCTTTCATTCAGTCAGTAGCTTCAAACATTTCTGGTATATGAATAACATGATGTTTTTCAATGGCAAAAATCAATGAATATTGTAAATGCACAAACAGTAATTTCTCCGCATTGCAAGGTGCAAGTCCGAAATTTTTTGCTTTTTCCTGCTCCTCTTAGCATGATAAAGAAGATTCAAAGAGAGTGAGATGCCAGCTACTTTCATTCAGTCAGTAGCTTCAATCATTTCTGGACGTTTTTCAATGGTAAAAATCAATGAATATTGTAAATGCACAAACAGTAATTTCTCCACATTGCAAGGTGCAATTCTGAAATTTTTTGCTTTTTCCTGCTCCTCTTAGCATGATAAAGAAGATTCAAAGAGAGTGAGATGCCAGCTCCTTTCATTCAGTCAGTAGCTTCAAACATTTCTGGTATATGAATAACATGATGTTTTTCAATGGCAAAAATCAATGAATATTGTAAATGCACAAACAGTAATTTCTCTGCATTGCAAGGTGCAATTCTGAAATTTTTTGCTTTTTCCTGCTCCTCTTAGCATGATAAAGAAGATTCAAAGAGAGTGAGATGCCAGCTACTTTCATTCAGTCAGTAGCTTCAATCATTTCTGGACGTTTTTCAATGGTAAAAATCAATGAATATTGTAAATGCACAAACAGTAATTTCTCCACATTGCAAGGTGCAATTCTGAAATTTTTTGCTTTTTCCTGCTCCTCTTAGAATGATAAAGAAGATTCAAAGAGAGTGAGATGCCAGCTCCTTTCATTCAGTCAGTAGCTTCAAACATTTCTGGTATATGAATAACATGATGTTTTTCAATGGCAAAAATCAATGAATATTGTAAATGCACAAACAGTAATTTCTCCGCATTGCAAGGTGCAATTCTGAAATTTTTTGCTTTTTCCTGCTCCTCTTAGCATGATAAAGAAGATTCAAAGAGAGTGAGATGCCAGCTCCTTTCATTCAGTCAGTAGCTTCAAACATTTCTGGTATATGAATAACATGATGTTTTTCAATGGCAAAAATCAATGAATATTGTAAATGCACAAACAGTAATTTCTCCGCATTGCAAGGTGCAATTCTGAAATTTTTTGCTTTTTCCTGCTCCTCTTAGCATGATAAAGAATATTCAAAGAGAGTGAGATGCCAGCTCCTTTCATTCAGTCAGTAGCTTCAATCATTTCTGGATGTTTTTCAATGGCAAAAATCAATGAATATTGTAAATGCACAAACTATAATTTCTCCGCATTGCAAGGTGCAATTCTGAAATTTTTGGCTTTTTCCTGCTCCTCTTAGCATGATAAAGAAGATTCAAAGAGAGTGAGATGCCAGCTCCTTTCATTCAGTCAGTAGCTTCAATCATTTCTGGACGTTTTTCAATGGCAAAAATCAATGAATATTGTAAATGCACAAACAGTAATTTCTCCGCATTGCAAGGTGCAATTCTGAAATTTTTTGCTTTTTCCTGCTCCTCTTAGCATGATAAAGAAGATTCAAAGAGAGTGAGATGCCAGCTCCTTTCATTCAGTCAGTAGCTTCAATCATTTCTGGATGTTTTTCAATGGCAAAAATCAATGAATATTGAAAATGCACAAACAGTAATTTCTCCGCATTGCAAGGTGCAATTCTGAAATTTTTTGCTTTTTCCCGCTCCTCTTAGCATGATAAAGAAGATTCAAAGAGAGTGAGGTGCCAGCTCCTTTCATTCAGTCAGTAGCTTCAAACATTTCTGGTATATGAATAACATGTTTTTCAATGGCAAAAATCATTGAATATTGTAAATGCACAAACAGTAATTTCTCCGCATTGCAAGGTGCAATTCTGAAATTTTTTGATTTTTCCTGCTCCTCTTAGCATGATAAAGAAGATTCAAAGAGAGTGAGATGCCAGCTCCTTTCATTCAGTCAGTAGCTTCAATCATTTCTGGACGTTTTTCAATGGCAAAAATCAATGAATATTGTAAATGCACAAACAGTAATTTCTCCGCATTGCAAGGTGCAATTCTGAAATTTTTTGCTTTTTCCTGCTCCTCTTAGCATGATAAAGAAGATTCAAAGAGAGTGAGATGCCAGCTCCTTTCATTCAGTCAGTAGCTTCAATCATTTCTGGACGTTTTTCAATGGCAAAAATCAATGAATATTGTAAATGCACAAACAGTAATTTCTCCGCATTGCAAGGTGCAATTCTGAAATTTTTTGCTTTTTCCTGCTCCTCTTAGCATGATAAAGAAGATTCAAAGAGAGTGAGATGCAAGCTCCTTTCATTCAGTCAGTAGCTTCAAACATTTCTGGTATATGAATAACATGATGTTTTTCAATGGCAAAAATCAATGAATATTGTAAATGCACAAACAGTAATTTCTCCGCATTGCAAGGTGCAAGTCTGAAATTTTTTGCTTTTTCCTGCTCCTCTTAGCATGATAAAGAAGATTCAAAGAGAGTGAGATGCCAGCTCCTTTCATTCAGTCAGTAGCTTCAATCATTTCTGGACGTTTTTCAATGGCAAAAATCAATGAATATTGTAAATGCACAAACAGTAATTTCTCCGCATTGCAAGGTGCAATTCTGAAATTTTTTGCTTTTTCCTGCTCCTCTTAGCATGATAAAGAAGATTCAAAGAGAGTGAGATGCCAGCTCCTTTCATTCAGTCAGTAGCTACAAACATTTCTGGTATATGAATAACATGATGTTTTTCAATGGCAAAAATCAATGAATATTGTAAATGCACAAACAGTAATTTCTCCGCATTGCAAGGTGCAATTCTGAAATTTTTTGCTTTTTCCTGCTCCTCTTAGCATGATAAAGAAGATTCAAAGAGAGTGAGATGCCAGCTCCTTTCATTCAGTCAGTAGCTTCAATCATTTCTGGACGTTTTTCAATGGCAAAAATCAATGAATATTGTAAATGCACAAACAGTAATTTCTCCGCATTGCAAGGTGCAATTCTGAAATTTTTTGCTTTTTCCTGCTCCTCTTAGCATGATAAAGAAGATTCAAAGAGAGTGAGATGCCAGCTCCTTTCATTCAGTCAGTAGCTTCAAACATTTCTGGTATATGAATAACATGATGTTTTTCAATGGTAAAAATCAATGAATATTGTAAATGCACAAAGAGTAATTTCTCCGCATTGCAAGGTGCAATTCTGAAATTTTTTGCTTTTTCCTGCTCCTCTTAGCATGATAAAGAAGATTCAAAGAGAGTGAGATGCCAGCTCCTTTCATTCAGTCAGTAGCTTCAATCATTTCTGGACGTTTTTCAATGGCAAAAATCAATGAATATTGTAAATGCACAAACAGTAATTTCTCCGCATTGCAAGGTGCAATTCTGAAATTTTTTGCTTTTTCCTGCTCCTCTTAGCATGATAAAGAAGATTCAAAGAGAGTGAGATGCCAGCTCCTTTCATTCAGTCAGTAGCTTCAATCATTTCTGGACGTTTTTCAATGGCAAAAATCAATGAATATTGTAAATGCACAAACAGTAATTTCTCCGCATTGCAAGGTGCAATTCTGAAATTTTTTGCTTTTTCCTGCTCCTCTTAGCATGATAAAGAAGATTCAAAGAGAGTGAGATGCCAGCTCCTTTCATTCAGTCAGTAGCTACAAACATTTCTGGTATATGAATAACATGATGTTTTTCAATGGCAAAAATCAATGAATATTGTAAATGCACAAACAGTAATTTCTCCGCATTGCAAGGTGCAATTCTGAAATTTTTTGCTTTTTCCTGCTCCTCTTAGCATGATAAAGAAGATTCAAAGAGAGTGAGATGCCAGCTCCTTTCATTCAGTCAGTAGCTTCAATCATTTCTGGACGTTTTTCAATGGCAAAAATCAATGAATATTGTAAATGCACAAACAGTAATTTCTCCGCATTGCAAGGTGCAATTCTGAAATTTTTTGCTTTTTCCTGCTCCTCTTAGCATGATAAAGAAGATTCAAAGAGAGTGAGATGCCAGCTCCTTTCATTCAGTCAGTAGCTTCAATCATTTCTGGACGTTTTTCAATGGCAAAAATCAATGAATATTGTAAATGCACAAACAGTAATTTCTCCGCATTGCAAGGTGCAATTCTGAAATTTTTTGCTTTTTCCTGCTCCTCTTAGCATGACAAAGAAGATTCAAAGAGAGTAAGATGCCAGCTCCTTTCATTCAGTCAGTAGCTTCAATCATTTATGGTATATGAATAACATGATGTTTTTCAATGGCAAAAATCAATGAATATTGTAAATGCACAAACAGTAATTTCTCCGCATTGCAAGGTGCAATTCTGAAATTTTTTGCTTTTTCCTGCTCCTCTTAGCATGATAAAGAAGATTCAAAGAGAGTGAGATGCCAGCTCCTTTCATTCAGTCAGTAGCTTCAATCATTTCTGGACGTTTTTCAATGGCAAAAATCAATGAATATTGTAAATGCACAAACAGTAATTTCTCCGCATTGCAAGGTGCAATTCTGAAATTTTTTGCTTTTTCCTGCTCCTCTTAGCATGATAAAGAAGATTCAAAGAGAGTGAGATGCCAGCTCCTTTCATTCAGTCAGTAGCTTCAATCATTTCTGGACGTTTTTCAATGGCAAAAATCAATGAATATTGTAAATGCACAAACAGTAATTTCTCCGCATTGCAAGGTGCAATTCTGAAATTTTTTGCTTTTTCCTGCTCCTCTTAGCATGATAAAGAAGATTCAAAGAGAGTGAGATGCCAGCTCCTTTCATTCAGTCAGTAGCTTCAAACATTTCTGGTATATGAATAATATGATGTTTTTCAATGGCAAAAATCAATGAATATTGTAAAAGCACAAACAGTAATTTCTCCGCATTGCAAGGTGCAATTCTGAAATTTTTTGCTTTTTCCTGCTCCTCTTAGCATGATAAAGAAGATTCAAAGAGAGTGAGATGCCAGCTCCTTTCATTCAGTCAGTAGCTTCAATCATTTCTGGACGTTTTTCAATGGCAAAAATCAATGAATATTGTAAATGCACAAACAGTAATTTCTCCGCATTGCAAGGTGCAATTCTGAAATTTTTTGCTTTTTCCTGCTCCTCTTAGCATGATAAAGAAGATTCAAAGAGAGTGAGATGCCAGCTCCTTTCATTCAGTCAGTAGCTTCAATCATTTCTGGTATATGAATAACATGATGTTTTTCAATGGCAAAAATCAATGAATATTGTAAATGCACAAACAGTAATTTCTCCGCATTGCAAGTTGCAATTCTGAAATTTTTTGCTTTTTCCTGCTCCTCTTAGCATGATAAAGAAGATTCAAAGAGAGTGAGATGCCAGCTCCTTTCATTCAGTCAGTAGCTTCAATCATTTCTGGACGTTTTTCAATGGCAAAAATCAATGAATATTGTAAATGCACAAACAGTAATTTCTCCGCATTGCAAGGTGCAATTCTGAAATTTTTTGCTTTTTCCTGCTCCTCTTAGCATGATAAAGAAGATTCAAAGAGAGATGCCAGCTCCTTTCATTCAGTCAGTAGCTTCAATCATTTCTGGACGTTTTTCAATGGCAAAAATCAATGAATATTGTAAATGCACAAACAGTAATTTCTCCGCATTGCAAGGTGCAATTCTGAAATTTTTTGCTTTTTCCTGCTCCTCTTAGCATGATAAAGAAGATTCAAAGAGAGTGAGATGCCAGCTCCTTTCATTCAGTCAGTAGCTTCAAACATTTCTGGTATATGAATAACATGATGTTTTTCAATGGCAAAAATCAATGAATATTGTAAATGCACAAACAGTAATTTCTCCGCATTGCAAGGTGCAATTCTGAAATTTTTTGCTTTTTCCTGCTCCTCTTAGCATGATAAAGAAGATTCAAAGAGAGTGAGATGCCAGCTCCTTTCATTCAGTCAGTAGCTTCAATCATTTCTGGACGTTTTTCAATGGCAAAAATCAATGAATATTGTAAATGCACAAACAGTAATTTCTCCGCATTGCAAGGTGCAATTCTGAAATTTTTTGCTTTTTCCTGCTCCTCTTAGCATGATAAAGAAGATTCAAAGAGAGTGAGATGTCAGCTCCTTTCATTCAGTCAGTAGCTTCAAACATTTCTGGTATATGAATAACATGATGTTTTTCAATGGCAAAAATCAATGAATTTTGTAAATGCACAAACAGTAATTTCTCCGCATTGCAAGGTGCAATTCTGAAATTTTTTGCTTTTTCCTGCTCCTCTTAGCATGATAAAGAAGATTCAAAGAGAGTGAGATGCCAGTTACTTTCATTCAGTCAGTAGCTTCAATCATTTCTGGTCGTTTTTCAATGGCAAAAATCAATGAATATTGTAAATGCACAAACAGTAATTTCTCCGCATTGCAAGGTGCAATTCTGAAATTTTTTGCTTTTTCCTGCTCCTCTTAGCATGATAAAGAAGATTCAAAGAGAGTGAGATGCCAGCTCCTTTCATTCAGTCAGTAGCTTCAATCATTTCTGGTATATGAATAACATGATGTTTTTCAATGGCAAAAATCAATGAATATTGTAAATGCACAAACAGTAATTTCTCCGCATTGCAAGGTGCAATTCTGAATTTTTTTGCTTTTTCCTGCTCCTCTTAGCATGATAAAGAAGATTCAAAGAGAGTGAGATGCCAGCTCCTTTCATTCAGTCAGTAGCTTCGATCATTTCTGGACGTTTTTCAATGGCAAAAATCAATGAATATTGTAAATGCACAAACAGTAATTTCTCCGCCTTGCAAGGTGCAATTCTGAAATTTTTTGCTTTTTCCTGCTCCTCTTAGCATGATAAACAAGATTCAAAGAGAGTGAGATGCCAGCTCCTTTCATTCAGTCAGTAGCTTCAATCATTTCTGGACGTTTTTCAATGGCAAAAATCCATGAATATTGTAAATGCACAAACAGTAATTTCTCCGAATTGCAAGGTGCAATTCTGAAATTTTTTGCTTTTTCCTGCTCCTCTTAGCATGATAAAGAAGATTCAAAGAGAGTGAGATGCCAGCTCCTTTCATTCAGTCAGTAGCTTCAAACATTTCTGGTATATGAATAACATGATGTTTTTCAATGGCAAAAATCAATGAATATTGTAAATGCACAAACAGTAATTTCTCCGCATTGCAAGGTGCAAGTCTGAAATTTTTTGCTTTTTCCTGCTCCTCTTAGCATGATAAAGAAGATTCAAAGAGAGTGAGATGCCAGCTACTTTCATTCAGTCAGTAGCTTCAATCATTTCTGGACGTTTTTCAATGGTAAAAATCAATGAATATTGTAAATGCACAAACAGTAATTTCTCCACATTGCAAGGTGCAATTCTGAAATTTTTTGCTTTTTCCTGCTCCTCTTAGCATGATAAAGAAGATTCAAAGAGAGTGAGATGCCAGCTCCTTTCATTCAGTCAGTAGCTTCAATCATTTCTGGTATATGAATAACATGATGTTTTTCAATGGCAAAAATCAATGAATATTGTAAATGCACAAACAGTAATTTCTCCGCATTGCAAGGTGCAATTCTGAAATTTTTTGCTTTTTCCTGCTCCTCTTAGCATGATAAAGAAGATTCAAAGAGAGTGAGATGCCAGCTCCTTTCATTCAGTCAGTAGCTTCAATCATTTCTGGACGTTTTTCAATGGCAAAAATCAATGAATATTGTAAATGCACAAACAGTAATTTCTCCGCATTGCAAGGTGCAATTCTGAAATTTTTTGCTTTTTCCTGCTCCTCTTAGCATGATAAAGAAGATTCAAAGAGAGTGAGATGTCAGCTCCTTTCATTCAGTCAGTAGCTTCAAACATTTCTGGTATATGAATAACATGATGTTTTTCAATGGCAAAAATCAATGAATTTTGTAAATGCACAAACAGTAATTTCTCCGCATTGCAAGGTGCAATTCTGAAATTTTTTGCTTTTTCCTGCTCCTCTTAGCATGATAAAGAAGATTCAAAGAGAGTGAGATGCCAGTTCCTTTCATTCAGTCAGTAGCTTCAATCATTTCTGGACGTTTTTCAATGGCAAAAATCAATGAATATTGTAAATGCACAAACAGTAATTTCTCCGCATTGAAAGGTGCAATTCTGAAATTTTTTGCTTTTTCCTGCTCCTCTTAGCATGATAAAGAAGATTCAAAGAGAGTGAGATGCCAGCTCCTTTCATTCAGTCAGTAGCTTCAAACATTTCTGGTATATGAATAACATGATGTTTTTCAATGGCAAAAATCAATGAATTTTGTAAATGCACAAACAGTAATTTCTCCGCATTGCAAGGTGCAATTCTGAAATTTTTTGCTTTTTCCTGCTCCTCTTAGCATGATAAAGAAGATTCAAAGAGAGTGAGATGCCAGTTCCTTTCATTCAGTCAGTAGCTTCAATCATTTCTGGACGTTTTTCAATGGCAAAAATCAATGAATATTGTAAATGCACAAACAGTAATTTCTCCGCATTGCAAGGTGCAATTCTGAAATTTTTTGCTTTTTCCTGCTCCTCTTAGCATGATAAAGAAGATTCAAAGAGAGTGAGATGCCAGCTCCTTTCATTCAGTCAGTAGCTTCAATCATTTCTGGTATATGAATAACATGATGTTTTTCAATGGCAAAAATCAATGAATATTGTAAATGCACAAACAGTAATTTCTCCGCATTGCAAGGTGCAATTCTGAAATTTTTTGCTTTTTCCTGCTCCTCTTAGCATGATAAAGAAGATTCAAAGAGAGTGAGATGCCAGCTCCTTTCATTCAGTCAGTAGCTTCAATCATTTCTGGACGTTTTTCAATGGCAAAAATCAATGAATATTGTAAATGCACAAACAGTAATTTCTCCGCATTGCAAGGTGCAATTCTGAAATTTTTTGCTTTTTCCTGCTCCTCTTAGCATGATAAACAAGATTCAAAGAGAGTGAGATGCCAGCTCCTTTCATTCAGTCAGTAGCTTCAATCATTTCTGGACGTTTTTCAATGGCAAAAATCAATGAATATTGTAAATGCACAAACAGTAATTTCTCCGCATTGCAAGGTGCAATTCTGAAATTTTTTGCTTTTTCCTGCTCCTCTTAGCATGATAAAGAAGATTCAAAGAGAGTGAGATGCCAGCTCCTTTCATTCAGTCAGTAGCTTCAAACATTTCTGGTATATGAATAACATGATGTTTTTCAATGGCAAAAATCAATGAATATTGTAAATGCACAAACAGTAATTTCTCCGCATTGCAAGGTGCAAGTCTGAAATTTTTTGCTTTTTCCTGCTCCTCTTAGCATGATAAAGAAGATTCAAAGAGAGTGAGATGCCAGCTACTTTCATTCAGTCAGTAGCTTCAATCATTTCTGGACGTTTTTCAATGGTAAAAATCAATGAATATTGTAAATGCACAAACAGTAATTTCTCCACATTGCAAGGTGCAATTCTGAAATTTTTTGCTTTTTCCTGCTCCTCTTAGCATGATAAAGAAGATTCAAAGAGAGTGAGATGCCAGCTCCTTTCATTCAGTCAGTAGCTTCAAACATTTCTGGTATATGAATAACATGATGTTTTTCAATGGCAAAAATCAATGAATATTGTAAATGCACAAACAGTAATTTCTCTGCATTGCAAGGTGCAATTCTGAAATTTTTTGCTTTTTCCTGCTCCTCTTAGCATGATAAAGAAGATTCAAAGAGAGTGAGATGCCAGCTCCTTTCATTCAGTCAGTAGCTTCAATCATTTCTGGTATATGAATAACATGATGTTTTTCAATGGCAAAAATCAATGAATATTGTAAATGCACAAACAGTAATTTCTCCGCATTGCAAGGTGCAATTCTGAAATTTTTTGCTTTTTCCTGCTCCTCTTAGCATGATAAAGAAGATTCAAAGAGAGTGAGATGCCAGCTCCTTTCATTCAGTCAGTAGCTTCAATCATTTCTGGACGTTTTTCAATGGCAAAAATCAATGAATATTGTAAATGCACAAACAGTAATTTCTCCGCATTGCAAGGTGCAATTCTGAAATTTTTTGCTTTTTCCTGCTCCTCTTAGCATGATAAACAAGATTCAAAGAGAGTGAGATGCCAGCTCCTTTCATTCAGTCAGTAGCTTCAATCATTTCTGGACGTTTTTCAATGGCAAAAATCAATGAATATTGTAAATGCACAAACAGTAATTTCTCCGCATTGCAAGGTGCAATTCTGAAATTTTTTGCTTTTTCCTGCTCCTCTTAGCATGATAAAGAAGATTCAAAGAGAGTGAGATGCCAGCTCCTTTCATTCAGTCAGTAGCTTCAAACATTTCTGGTATATGAATTACATGATGTTTTTCAATGGCAAAAATCAATGAATATTGTAAATGCACAAACAGTAATTTCTCCGCATTGCAAGGTGCAAGTCTGAAATTTTTTGCTTTTTCCTGCTCCTCTTAGCATGATAAAGAAGATTCAAAGAGAGTGAGATGCCAGCTACTTTCATTCAGTCAGTAGCTTCAATCATTTCTGGACGTTTTTCAATGGTAAAAATCAATGAATATTGTAAATGCACAAACAGTAATTTCTCCACATTGCAAGGTGCAATTCTGAAATTTTTTGCTTTTTCCTGCTCCTCTTAGCATGATAAAGAAGATTCAAAGAGAGTGAGATGCCAGCTCCTTTCATTCAGTCAGTAGCTTCAAACATTTCTGGTATATGAATAACATGATGTTTTTCAATGGCAAAAATCAATGAATATTGTAAATGCACAAACAGTAATTTCTCTGCATTGCAAGGTGCAATTCTGAAATTTTTTGCTTTTTCCTGCTCCTCTTAGCATGATAAAGAAGATTCAAAGAGAGTGAGATGCCAGCTACTTTCATTCAGTCAGTAGCTTCAATCATTTCTGGACGTTTTTCAATGGTAAAAATCAATGAATATTGTAAATGCACAAACAGTAATTTCTCCACATTGCAAGGTGCAATTCTGAAATTTTTTGCTTTTTCCTGCTCCTCTTAGCATGATAAAGAAGATTCAAAGAGAGTGAGATGCCAGCTCCTTTCATTCAGTCAGTAGCTTCAATCATTTCTGGTATATGAATAACATGATGTTTTTCAATGGCAAAAATCAATGAATATTGTAAATGCACAAACAGTAATTTCTCCGCATTGCAAGGTGCAATTCTGAAATTTTTTGCTTTTTCCTGCTCCTCTTAGCATGATAAAGAAGATTCAAAGAGAGTGAGATGCCAGCTCCTTTCATTCAGTCAGTAGCTTCAATCATTTCTGGACGTTTTTCAATGGCAAAAATCAATGAATATTGTAAATGCACAAACAGTAATTTCTCCGCATTGCAAGGTGCAATTCTGAAATTTTTTGCTTTTTCCTGCTCCTCTTAGCATGATAAAGAAGATTCAAAGAGAGTGAGATGCCAGCTCCTTTCATTCAGTCAGTAGCTTCAATCATTTCTGGACGTTTTTCAATGGCAAAAATCAATGAATATTGTAAATGCACAAACAGTAATTTCTCCGCATTGCAAGGTGCAATTCTGAAATTTTTTGCTTTTTCCTGCTCCTCTTAGCATGATAAAGAAGATTCAAAGAGAGTGAGATGTCAGCTCCTTTCATTCAGTCAGTAGCTTCAAACATTTCTGGTATATGAATAACATGATGTTTTTCAATGGCAAAAATCAATGAATTTTGTAAATGCACAAACAGTAATTTCTCCGCATTGCAAGGTGCAATTCTGAAATTTTTTGCTTTTTCCTGCTCCTCTTAGCATGATAAAGAAGATTCAAAGAGAGTGAGATGCCAGTTCCTTTCATTCAGTCAGTAGCTTCAATCATTTCTGGACGTTTTTCAATGGCAAAAATCAATGAATATTGTAAATGCACAAACAGTAATTTCTCCGCATTGCAAGGTGCAATTCTGAAATTTTTTGCTTTTTCCTGCTCCTCTTAGCATGATAAAGAAGATTCAAAGAGAGTGAGATGCCAGCTCCTTTCATTCAGTCAGTAGCTTCAATCATTTCTGGTATATGAATAACATGATGTTTTTCAATGGCAAAAATCAATGAATATTGTAAATGCACAAACAGTAATTTCTCCGCATTGCAAGGTGCAATTCTGAAATTTTTTGCTTTTTCCTGCTCCTCTTAGCATGATAAAGAAGATTCAAAGAGAGTGAGATGCCAGCTCCTTTCATTCAGTCAGTAGCTTCAATCATTTCTGGACGTTTTTCAATGGCAAAAATCAATGAATATTGTAAATGCACAAACAGTAATTTCTCCGCATTGCAAGGTGCAATTCTGAAATTTTTTGCTTTTTCCTGCTCCTCTTAGCATGATAAACAAGATTCAAAGAGAGTGAGATGCCAGCTCCTTTCATTCAGTCAGTAGCTTCAATCATTTCTGGACGTTTTTCAATGGCAAAAATCAATGAATATTGTAAATGCACAAACAGTAATTTCTCCGCATTGCAAGGTGCAATTCTGAAATTTTTTGCTTTTTCCTGCTCCTCTTAGCATGATAAAGAAGATTCAAAGAGAGTGAGATGCCAGCTCCTTTCATTCAGTCAGTAGCTTCAAACATTTCTGGTATATGAATAACATGATGTTTTTCAATGGCAAAAATCAATGAATATTGTAAATGCACAAACAGTAATTTCTCCGCATTGCAAGGTGCAAGTCTGAAATTTTTTGCTTTTTCCTGCTCCTCTTAGCATGATAAAGAAGATTCAAAGAGAGTGAGATGCCAGCTACTTTCATTCAGTCAGTAGCTTCAATCATTTCTGGACGTTTTTCAATGGTAAAAATCAATGAATATTGTAAATGCACAAACAGTAATTTCTCCACATTGCAAGGTGCAATTCTGAAATTTTTTGCTTTTTCCTGCTCCTCTTAGCATGATAAAGAAGATTCAAAGAGAGTGAGATGCCAGCTCCTTTCATTCAGTCAGTAGCTTCAAACATTTCTGGTATATGAATAACATGATGTTTTTCAATGGCAAAAATCAATGAATATTGTAAATGCACAAACAGTAATTTCTCTGCATTGCAAGGTGCAATTCTGAAATTTTTTGCTTTTTCCTGCTCCTCTTAGCATGATAAAGAAGATTCAAAGAGAGTGAGATGCCAGCTACTTTCATTCAGTCAGTAGCTTCAATCATTTCTGGACGTTTTTCAATGGTAAAAATCAATGAATATTGTAAATGCACAAACAGTAATTTCTCCACATTGCAAGGTGCAATTCTGAAATTTTTTGCTTTTTCCTGCTCCTCTTAGCATGATAAAGAAGATTCAAAGAGAGTGAGATGCCAGCTCCTTTCATTCAGTCAGTAGCTTCAATCATTTCTGGACGTTTTTCAATGGCAAAAATCAATGAATATTGTAAATGCACAAACAGTAATTTCTCCGCATTGCAAGGTGCAATTCTGAAATTTTTTGCTTTTTCCTGCTCCTCTTAGCATGATAAAGAAGATTCAAAGAGAGTGAGATGCCAGCTCCTTTCATTCAGTCAGTAGCTTCAAACATTTCTGGTATATGAATAACATGATGTTTTTCAATGGCAAAAATCAATGAATATTGTAAATGCACAAACAGTAATTTCTCCGCATTGCAAGGTGCAATTCTGAAATTTTTTGCTTTTTCCTGCTCCTCTTAGCATGATAAAGAAGATTCAAAGAGAGTGAGATGCCAGCTCCTTTCATTCAGTCAGTAGCTTCAATCATTTCTGGACGTTTTTCAATGGCAAAAATCAATGAATATTGTAAATGCACAAACAGTAATTTCTCCGCATTGCAAGGTGCAATTCTGAAATTTTTTGCTTTTTCCTGCTCCTCTTAGCATGATAAAGAAGATTCAAAGAGAGTGAGATGCCAGCTCCTTTCATTCAGTCAGTAGCTTCAATCATTTCTGGACGTTTTTCAATGGCAAAAATCAATGAATATTGTAAATGCACAAACAGTAATTTCTCCGCATTGCAAGGTGCAATTCTGAAATTTTTTGCTTTTTCCTGCTCCTCTTAGCATGATAAAGAAGATTCAAAGAGAGTGAGATGCCAGCTCCTTTCATTCAGTCAGTAGCTTCAATCATTTCTGGACGTTTTTCAATGGCAAAAATCAATGAATATTGTAAATGCACAAACAGTAATTTCTCCGCATTGCAAGGTGCAATTCTGAAATTTTTTGCTTTTTCCTGCTCCTCTTAGCATGATAAACAAGATTCAAAGAGAGTGAGATGCCAGCTCCTTTCATTCAGTCAGTAGCTTCAATCATTTCTGGACGTTTTTCAATGGCAAAAATCAATGAATATTGTAAATGCACAAACAGTAATTTCTCCGCATTGCAAGGTGCAATTCTGAAATTTTTTGCTTTTTCCTGCTCCTCTTAGCATGATAAAGAAGATTCAAAGAGAGTGAGATGCCAGCTCCTTTCATTCAGTCAGTAGCTTCAAACATTTCTGGTATATGAATAACATGATGTTTTTCAATGGCAAAAATCAATGAATATTGTAAATGCACAAACAGTAATTTCTCCGCATTGCAAGGTGCAAGTCTGAAATTTTTTGCTTTTTCCTGCTCCTCTTAGCATGATAAAGAAGATTCAAAGAGAGTGAGATGCCAGCTACTTTCATTCAGTCAGTAGCTTCAATCATTTCTGGACGTTTTTCAATGGTAAAAATCAATGAATATTGTAAATGCACAAACAGTAATTTCTCCACATTGCAAGGTGCAATTCTGAAATTTTTTGCTTTTTCCTGCTCCTCTTAGCATGATAAAGAAGATTCAAAGAGAGTGAGATGCCAGCTCCTTTCATTCAGTCAGTAGCTTCAAACATTTCTGGTATATGAATAACATGATGTTTTTCAATGGCAAAAATCAATGAATATTGTAAATGCACAAACAGTAATTTCTCTGCATTGCAAGGTGCAATTCTGAAATTTTTTGCTTTTTCCTGCTCCTCTTAGCATGATAAAGAAGATTCAAAGAGAGTGAGATGCCAGCTACTTTCATTCAGTCAGTAGCTTCAATCATTTCTGGACGTTTTTCAATGGTAAAAATCAATGAATATTGTAAATGCACAAACAGTAATTTCTCCACATTGCAAGGTGCAATTCTGAAATTTTTTGCTTTTTCCTGCTCCTCTTAGCATGATAAAGAAGATTCAAAGAGAGTGAGATGCCAGCTCCTTTCATTCAGTCAGTAGCTTCAATCATTTCTGGACGTTTTTCAATGGCAAAAATCAATGAATATTGTAAATGCACAAACAGTAATTTCTCCGCATTGCAAGGTGCAATTCTGAAATTTTTTGCTTTTTCCTGCTCCTCTTAGCATGATAAAGAAGATTCAAAGAGAGTGAGATGCCAGCTCCTTTCATTCAGTCAGTAGCTTCAAACATTTCTGGTATATGAATAACATGATGTTTTTCAATGGCAAAAATCAATGAATATTGTAAATGCACAAACAGTAATTTCTCCGCATTGCAAGGTGCAATTCTGAAATTTTTTGCTTTTTCCTGCTCCTCTTAGCATGATAAAGAAGATTCAAAGAGAGTGAGATGCCAGCTCCTTTCATTCAGTCAGTAGCTTCAATCATTTCTGGACGTTTTTCAATGGCAAAAATCAATGAATATTGTAAATGCACAAACAGTAATTTCTCCGCATTGCAAGGTGCAATTCTGAAATTTTTTGCTTTTTCCTGCTCCTCTTAGCATGATAAAGAAGATTCAAAGAGAGTGAGATGCCAGCTCCTTTCATTCAGTCAGTAGCTTCAATCATTTCTGGACGTTTTTCAATGGCAAAAATCAATGAATATTGTAAATGCACAAACAGTAATTTCTCCGCATTGCAAGGTGCAATTCTGAAATTTTTTGCTTTTTCCTGCTCCTCTTAGCATGATAAAGAAGATTCAAAGAGAGTGAGATGCCAGCTCCTTTCATTCAGTCAGCAGCTTCAATCATTTCTGGACATTTTTCAATGGCAAAAATCAATGAATATTGTAAATGCACAAACAGTAATTTCTCCGCATTGCAAGGTGCAATTCTGAAATTTTTTGCTTTTTCCTGCTCCTCTTAGCATGATAAAGAAGATTCAAAGAGAGTGAGATGCCAGCTCCTTTCATTCAGTCAGTAGCTTCAAACATTTCTGGTATATGAATAACATGATGTTTTTCAATGGCAAAAATCAATGAATATTGTAAAAGCACAAACAGTAATTTCTCCGCATTGCAAGGTGCAATTCTGAAATTTTTTGCTTTTTCCTGCTCCTCTTAGCATGATAAAGAAGATTCAAAGAGAGTGAGATGCCAGCTCCTTTCATTCAGTCAGTAGCTTCAATCATTTCTGGACGTTTTTCAATGGCAAAAATCAATGAATATTGTAAATGCACAAACAGTAATTTCTCCGCATTGCAAGGTGCAATTCTGAAATTTTTTGCTTTTTCCTGCTCCTCTTAGCATGATAAAGAAGATTCAAAGAGAGTGATATGCCAGCTCCTTTCATTCAGTCAGTAGCTTCAATCATTTCTGGTATATGAATAACATGATGTTTTTCAATGGCAAAAATCAATGAATATTGTAAATGCACAAACAGTAATTTCTCCGCATTGCAAGTTGCAATTCTGAAATTTTTTGCTTTTTCCTGCTCCTCTTAGCATGATAAAGAAGATTCAAAGAGAGTGAGATGCCAGCTCCTTTCATTCAGTCAGTAGCTTCAATTATTTCTGGACGTTTTTCAATGGCAAAAATCAATGAATATTGTAAATGCACAAACAGTAATTTCTCCGCATTGCAATGTGCAATTCTGAAATTTTTTGCTTTTTCCTGCTCCTCTTAGCATGATAAAGAAGATTCAAAGATAGTGAGATGCCAGCTCCTTTCATTCAGTCAGTTGCTTCAATCATTTCTGGACGTTTTTCAATGGCAAAAATCAATGAATATTGTAAATGCACAAACAGTAATTTCTCCGCATTGCAAGGTGCAATTCTGAAATTTTTTGCTTTTTCCTGCTCCTCTTAGCATGATAAAGAAGATTCAAAGAGAGTGAGATGCCAGCTCCTTTCATTCAGTCAGTAGCTTCAATCATTTCTGGACGTTTTTCAATGGCAAAAATCAATGAATATTGTAAATGCACAAACAGTAATTTCTCCGCATTGCAAGGTGCAATTCTGAAATTTTTTGCTTTTTCCTGCTCCTCTTTGCATGATAAAGAAGATTCAAAGAGAGTGAGATGCCAGCTCCTTTCATTCAGTCAGTAGCTTCAATCATTTCTGGTATATGAATAACATGATGTTTTTCAATGGCAAAAATCAATGAATATTGTAAATGCACAAACAGTAATTTCTCCGCATTGCAAGGTGCAATTCTGAAATTTTTGGCTTTTTCCTGCTCCTCTTAGCATGATAAAGAAGATTCAAAGAGAGTGAGATGCCAGCTCCTTTCATTCAGTCAGTAGCTTCAATCATTTCTGGATGTTTTTCAATGGCAAAAATCAATGAATATTGTAAATGCACAAACAGTAATTTCTCCGCATTGCAAGGTGCAATTCTGAAATTTCTTGCATTTTCCTGCTCCTCTTAGCATGATAAAGAAGATTCAAAGAGAGTGAGATGCCAGCTCCTTTCATTCAGTCAGTAGCTTCAATCATTTCTGGACGTTTTTCAATGGCAAAAATCAATGAATATTGTAAATGCACAAACAGTAATTTCTCCGCATTGCAAGGTGCAATTCTGAAATTTTTTGCTTTTTCCTGCTCCTCTTAGCATGATAAAGAAGATTCAAAGAGAGTGAGATGCCAGCTCCTTTCATTCAGTCAGTAGCTTCAAACATTTCTGGTATATGAATAACATGATGTTTTTCAATGGCAAAAATCAATGAATATTGTAAATGCACAAACAGTAATTTCTCCGCATTGCAAGGTGCAATTCTGAAATTTTTTGCTTTTTCCTGCTCCTCTTAGCATGATAAAGAAGATTCAAAGAGAGTGAGATGCCAGCTCCTTTCATTCAGTCAGTAGCTTCAATCATTTCTGGACGTTTTTCAATGGAAAAAATCAATGAATATTGTAAATGCACAAACAGTAATTTCTCCGCATTGCAAGGTGCAATTCTGAAATTTTTTGCTTTTTCCTGCTCCTCTTAGCATGATAAAGAAGATTCAAAGAGAGTGAGATGCCAGCTTCTTTCATTCAGTCAGTAGCTTCAAACATTTCTGGGATATGAATAACATGATGTTTTTCAATGGCAAAAATTAATGAATATTGTAAATGCACAAACAGTAATTTCTCCGCATTGCAAGGTGCAATTCTGAAATTTTTTGCTTTTTCCTGCTCCTCTTAGCATGATAAAGAAGATTCAAAGAGAGTGAGATGCCAGCTCCTTTCATTCAGTCAGTAGCTTCAATCATTTCTGGACGTTTTTCAATGGCAAAAATCAATGAATATTGTAAATGCACAAACAGTAATTTCTCCGCATTGCAAGGTGCAATTCTGAAATTTTTTGCTTTTTCCTGCTCCTCTTAGCATGATAAAGAAGATTCAAAGAGAGTGAGATGCCAGCTCCTTTCATTCAGTCAGTAGCTTCAATCATTTCTGGTATATGAATAACATGATGTTTTTCAATGGCAAAAATCAATGAATATTGTAAATGCACAAACAGTAATTTCTCCGCATTGCAAGTTGCAATTCTGAAATTTTTTGCTTTTTCCTGCTCCTCTTAGCATGATAAAGAAGATTCAAAGAGAGTGAGATGCCAGCTCCTTTCATTCAGTCAGTAGCTTCAATTATTTCTGGACGTTTTTCAATGGCAAAAATCAATGAATATTGTAAATGCACAAACAGTAATTTCTCCGCATTGCAAGGTGCAATTCTGAAATTTTTTGCTTTTTCCTGCTCCTCTTAGCATGATAAAGAAGATTCAAAGATAGTGAGATGCCAGCTCCTTTCATTCAGTCAGTTGCTTCAATCATTTCTGGACGTTTTTCAATGGCAAAAATCAATGAATATTGTAAATGCACAAACAGTAATTTCTCCGCATTGCAAGGTGCAATTCTGAAATTTTTTGCTTTTTCCTGCTCCTCTTAGCATGATAAAGAAGATTCAAAGAGAGTGAGATGCCAGCTCCTTTCATTCAGTCAGTAGCTTCAATCATTTCTGGACGTTTTTCAATGGCAAAAATCAATGAATATTGTAAATGCACAAACAGTAATTTCTCCGCATTGCAAGGTGCAATTCTGAAATTTTTTGCTTTTTCCTGCTCCTCTTTGCATGATAAAGAAGATTCAAAGAGAGTGAGATGCCAGCTCCTTTCATTCAGTCAGTAGCTTCAATCATTTCTGGTATATGAATAACATGATGTTTTTCAATGGCAAAAATCAATGAATATTGTAAATGCACAAACAGTAATTTCTCCGCATTGCAAGGTGCAATTCTGAAATTTTTGGCTTTTTCCTGCTCCTCTTAGCATGATAAAGAAGATTCAAAGAGAGTGAGATGCCAGCTCCTTTCATTCAGTCAGTAGCTTCAATCATTTCTGGATGTTTTTCAATGGCAAAAATCAATGAATATTGTAAATGCACAAACAGTAATTTCTCCGCATTGCAAGGTGCAATTCTGAAATTTCTTGCATTTTCCTGCTCCTCTTAGCATGATAAAGAAGATTCAAAGAGAGTGAGATGCCAGCTCCTTTCATTCAGTCAGTAGCTTCAATCATTTCTGGACGTTTTTCAATGGCAAAAATCAATGAATATTGTAAATGCACAAACAGTAATTTCTCCGCATTGCAAGGTGCAATTCTGAAATTTTTTGCTTTTTCCTGCTCCTCTTAGCATGATAAAGAAGATTCAAAGAGAGTGAGATGCCAGCTCCTTTCATTCAGTCAGTAGCTTCAAACATTTCTGGTATATGAATAACATGATGTTTTTCAATGGCAAAAATCAATGAATATTGTAAATGCACAAACAGTAATTTCTCCGCATTGCAAGGTGCAATTCTGAAATTTTTTGCTTTTTCCTGCTCCTCTTAGCATGATAAAGAAGATTCAAAGAGAGTGAGATGCCAGCTCCTTTCATTCAGTCAGTAGCTTCAAACATTTCTGGTATATGAATAACATGATGTTTTTCAATGGCAAAAATTAATGAATATTGTAAATGCACAAACAGTAATTTCTCCGCATTGCAAGGTGCAATTCTGAAATTTTTTGCTTTTTCCTGCTCCTCTTAGCATGATAAAGAAGATTCAAAGAGAGTGAGATGCCAGCTCCTTTCATTCAGTCAGTAGCTTCAATCATTTCTGGACGTTTTTCAATGGCAAAAATCAATGAATATTGTAAATGCACAAACAGTAATTTCTCCGCATTGCAAGGTGCAATTCTGAAATTTTTTGCTTTTTCCTGCTCCTCTTAGCATGATAAAGAAGATTCAAAGAGAGTGAGATGCCAGCTCCTTTCATTCAGTCAGTAGCTTCAATCATTTCTGGTATATGAATAACATGATGTTTTTCAATGGCAAAAATCAATGAATATTGTAAATGCACAAACAGTAATTTCTCCGCATTGCAAGTTGCAATTCTGAAATTTTTTGCTTTTTCCTGCTCCTCTTAGCATGATAAAGAAGATTCAAAGAGAGTGAGATGCCAGCTCCTTTCATTCAGTCAGTAGCTTCAATCATTTCTGGACGTTTTTCAATAGCAAAAATCAATGAATATTGTAAATGCACAAACAGTAATTTCTCCGCATTGCAAGGTGCAATTCTGAAATTTTTTGCTTTTTCCTGCTCCTCTTAGCATGATAAAGAAGATTCAAAGAGAGTGAGATGCCAGCTCCTTTCATTCAGTCAGTAGCTTCAATCATTTCTGGACGTTTTTCAATGGCAAAAATCAATGAATATTGTAAATGCACAAACAGTAATTTCTCCGCATTGCAAGGTGCAATTCTGAAATTTTTTGCTTTTTCCTGCTCCTCTTAGCATGATAAAGAAGATTCAAAGAGAGTGAGATGCCAGCTCCTTTCATTCAGTCAGTAGCTTCAAACATTTCTGGTATATGAATAACATGATGTTTTTCAATGGCAAAAATCAATGAATATTGTAAAAGCACAAACAGTAATTTCTCCGCATTGCAAGGTGCAATTCTGAAATTTTTTGCTTTTTCCTGCTCCTCTTAGCATGATAAAGAAGATTCAAAGAGAGTGAGATGCCAGCTCCTTTCATTCAGTCAGTAGCTTCAATCATTTCTGGACGTTTTTCAATGGCAAAAATCAATGAATATTGTAAATGCACAAACAGTAATTTCTCCGCATTGCAAGGTGCAATTCTGAAATTTTTTGCTTTTTCCTGCTCCTCTTAGCATGATAAAGAAGATTCAAAGAGAGTGAGATGCCAGCTCCTTTCATTCAGTCAGTAGCTTCAATCATTTCTGGTATATGAATAACGATGTTTTTCAATGGCAAAAATCGATGAATATTGTAAATGCACAAACAGTAATTTCTCCACATTGCAAGGTGCAATTCTGAAATTTTTTGCTTTTTCCTGCTCCTCTTAGCATGATAAAGAAGATTCAAAGAGAGTGAGATGCCAGCTCCTTTCATTCAGTCAGTAGCTTCAATCTCTTCTGGACGTTTTTCAATGGCAAAAATCAATGAATATTGTAAATGCACAAACAGTAATTTCTCCGCATTGCAAGGTGCAATTCTGAAATTTTTTGCTTTTTCCTGCTCCTCTTAGCATGATAAAGAAGATTCAAAGAGAGCGAGATGCCAGCTCCTTTCATTCAGTCAGTAGCTTCAATCATTTCTGGTATATGAATAACATGATGTTTTTCAATGGCAAAAATCAATGAATATTGTAAATGCACAAACAGTAATTTCTCCGCATTGCAAGGTGCAATTCTGAAATTTTTTGCTTTTTCCTGCTCCTCTTAGCATGATAAAGAAGATTCAAAGAGAGTGAGATGCCAGCTCCTTTCATTCAGTCAGTAGCTTCAATCATTTCTGGACGTTTTTCAATGGCAAAAATCAATGAATATTGTAAATGCACAAACAGTAATTTCTCCGCATTGCAAGGTGCAATTCTGAAATTTTTTGCTTTTTCCTGCTCCTCTTAGCATGATAAAGAAGATTCAAAGAGAGTGAGATGCCAGCTTCTTTCATTCAGTCAGTAGCTTCAAACATTTCTGGGATATGAATAACATGATGTTTTTCAATGGCAAAAATTAATGAATATTGTAAATGCACAAACAGTAATTTCTCCGCATTGCAAGGTGCAATTCTGAAATTTTTTGCTTTTTCCTGCTCCTCTTAGCATGATAAAGAAGATTCAAAGAGAGTGAGATGCCAGCTCCTTTCATTCAGTCAGTAGCTTCAATCATTTCTGGACGTTTTTCAATGGCAAAAATCAATGAATATTGTAAATGCACAAACAGTAATTTCTCCGCATTGCAAGGTGCAATTCTGAAATTTTTTGCTTTTTCCTGCTCCTCTTAGCATGATAAAGAAGATTCAAAGAGAGTGAGATGCCAGCTCCTTTCATTCAGTCAGTAGCTTCAATCATTTCTGGTATATGAATAACATGATGTTTTTCAATGGCAAAAATCAATGAATATTGTAAATGCACAAACAGTAATTTCTCCGCATTGCAAGTTGCAATTCTGAAATTTTTTGCTTTTTCCTGCTCCTCTTAGCATGATAAAGAAGATTCAAAGAGAGTGAGATGCCAGCTCCTTTCATTCAGTCAGTAGCTTCAATCATTTCTGGACGTTTTTCAATAGCAAAAATCAATGAATATTGTAAATGCACAAACAGTAATTTCTCCGCATTGCAAGGTGCAATTCTGAAATTTTTTGCTTTTTCCTGCTCCTCTTAGCATGATAAAGAAGATTCAAAGAGAGTGAGATGCCAGCTCCTTTCATTCAGTCAGTAGCTTCAATCATTTCTGGACGTTTTTCAATGGCAAAAATCAATGAATATTGTAAATGCACAAACAGTAATTTCTCCGCATTGCAAGGTGCAATTCTGAAATTTTTTGCTTTTTCCTGCTCCTCTTAGCATGATAAAGAAGATTCAAAGAGAGTGAGATGCCAGCTCCTTTCATTCAGTCAGTAGCTTCAAACATTTCTGGTATATGAATAACATGATGTTTTTCAATGGCAAAAATCAATGAATATTGTAAAAGCACAAACAGTAATTTCTCCGCATTGCAAGGTGCAATTCTGAAATTTTTTGCTTTTTCCTGCTCCTCTTAGCATGATAAAGAAGATTCAAAGAGAGTGAGATGCCAGCTCCTTTCATTCAGTCAGTAGCTTCAATCATTTCTGGACGTTTTTCAATGGCAAAAATCAATGAATATTGTAAATGCACAAACAGTAATTTCTCCGCATTGCAAGGTGCAATTCTGAAATTTTTTGCTTTTTCCTGCTCCTCTTAGCATGATAAAGAAGATTCAAAGAGAGTGAGATGCCAGCTCCTTTCATTCAGTCAGTAGCTTCAATCATTTCTGGTATATGAATAACATGATGTTTTTCAATGGCAAAAATCAATGAATATTGTAAATGCACAAACAGTAATTTCTCCACATTGCAAGGTGCAATTCTGAAATTTTTTGCTTTTTCCTGCTCCTCTTAGCATGATAAAGAAGATTCAAAGAGAGTGAGATGCCAGCTCCTTTCATTCAGTCAGTAGCTTCAATCTCTTCTGGACGTTTTTCAATGGCAAAAATCAATGAATATTGTAAATGCACAAACAGTAATTTCTCCGCATTGCAAGGTGCAATTCTGAAATTTTTTGCTTTTTCCTGCTCCTCTTAGCATGATAAAGAAGATTCAAAGAGAGCGAGATGCCAGCTCCTTTCATTCAGTCAGTAGCTTCAATCATTTCTGGTATATGAATAACATGATGTTTTTCAATGGCAAAAATCAATGAATATTGTAAATGCACAAACAGTAATTTCTCCGCATTGCAAGGTGCAATTCTGAAATTTTTTGCTTTTTCCTGCTCCTCTTAGCATGATAAAGAAGATTCAAAGAGAGTGAGATGCCAGCTCCTTTCATTCAGTCAGTAGCTTCAATCATTTCTGGACGTTTTTCAATGGCAAAAATCAATGAATATTGTAAATGCACAAACAGTAATTTCTCCGCATTGCAAGGTGCAATTCTGAAATTTTTTGCTTTTTCCTGCTCCTCTTAGCATGATAAAGAAGATTCAAAGAGAGTGAGATGCCAGCTCCTTTCATTCAGTCAGTAGCTTCAAACATTTCTGGTATATGAATAACATGATGTTTTTCAATGGCAAAAATTAATGAATATTGTAAATGCACAAACAGTAATTTCTCCGCATTGCAAGGTGCAATTCTGAAATTTTTTGCTTTTTCCTGCTCCTCTTAGCATGATAAAGAAGATTCAAAGAGAGTGAGATGCCAGCTCCTTTCATTCAGTCAGTAGCTTCAATCATTTCTGGACGTTTTTCAATGGCAAAAATCAATGAATATTGTAAATGCACAAACAGTAATTTCTCCGCATTGCAAGGTGCAATTCTGAAATTTTTTGCTTTTTCCTGCTCCTCTTAGCATGATAAAGAAGATTCAAAGAGAGTGAGATGCCAGCTCCTTTCATTCAGTCAGTAGCTTCAATCATTTCTGGACATTTTTCAATGGCAAAAATCAATGAATATTGTAAATGCACAAACAGTAATTTCTCCGCATTGCAAGGTGCAATTCTGAAATTTTTTGCTTTTTCCTGCTCCTCTTAGCATGATAAAGAAGATTCAAAGAGAGTGAGATGCCAGCTCCTTTCATTCAGTCAGTAGCTTCAATCATTTCTGGTATATGAATAACATGATGTTTTTCAATGGCAAAAATCAATGAATATTGTAAATGCACAAACAGTAATTTCTCCGCATTGCAAGTTGCAATTCTGAAATTTTTTGCTTTTTCCTGCTCCTCTTAGCATGATAAAGAAGATTCAAAGAGAGTGAGATGCCAGCTCCTTTCATTCAGTCAGTAGCTTCAATCATTTCTGGACGTTTTTCAATGGCAAAAATCAATGAATATTGTAAATGCACAAACAGTAATTTCTCCGCATTGCAAGGTGCAATTCTGAAATTTTTTGCTTTTTCCTGCTCCTCTTAGCATGATAAAGAAGATTCAAAGAGAGTGAGATGCCAGCTCCTTTCATTCAGTCAGTAGCTTCAATCATTTCTGGACGTTTTTCAATGGCAAAAATCAATGAATATTGTAAATGCACAAACAGTAATTTCTCCGCATTGCAAGGTGCAATTCTGAAATTTTTTGCTTTTTCCTGCTCCTCTTAGCATGATAAAGAAGATTCAAAGAGAGTGAGATGCCAGCTCCTTTCATTCAGTCAGTAGCTTCAAACATTTCTGGTATATGAATAACATGATGTTTTTCAATGGCAAAAATCAATGAATATTGTAAAAGCACAAACAGTAATTTCTCCGCATTGCAAGGTGCAATTCTGAAATTTTTTGCTTTTTCCTGCTCCTCTTAGCATGATAAAGAAGATTCAAAGAGAGTGAGATGCCAGCTCCTTTCATTCAGTCAGTAGCTTCAATCATTTCTGGACGTTTTTCAATGGCAAAAATCAATGAATATTGTAAATGCACAAACAGTAATTTCTCCGCATTGCAAGGTGCAATTCTGAAATTTTTTGCTTTTTCCTGCTCCTCTTAGCATGATAAAGAAGATTCAAAGAGAGTGAGATGCCAGCTCCTTTCATTCAGTCAGTAGCTTCAATCATTTCTGGTATATGAATAACATGATGTTTTTCAATGGCAAAAATCAATGAATATTGTAAATGCACAAACAGTAATTTCTCCACATTGCAAGGTGCAATTCTGAAATTTTTTGCTTTTTCCTGCTCCTCTTAGCATGATAAAGAAGATTCAAAGAGAGTGAGATGCCAGCTCCTTTCATTCAGTCAGTAGCTTCAATCATTTCTGGACGTTTTTCAATGGCAAAAATCAATGAATATTGTAAATGCACAAACAGTAATTTCTCCGCATTGCAAGGTGCAATTCTGAAATTTTTTGCTTTTTCCTGCTCCTCTTAGCATGATAAAGAAGATTCAAAGAGAGCGAGATGCCAGCTCCTTTCATTCAGTCAGTAGCTTCAATCATTTCTGGTATATGAATAACATGATGTTTTTCAATGGCAAAAATCAATGAATATTGTAAATGCACAAACAGTAATTTCTCAGCATTGCAAGGTGCAATTCTGAAATTTTTTGCTTTTTCCTGCTCCTCTTAGCATGATAAAGAAGATTCAAAGAGAGTGAGATGCCAGCTCCTTTCATTCAGTCAGTAGCTTCAATCATTTCTGGACGTTTTTCAATGGCAAAAATCAATGAATATTGTAAATGCACAAACAGTAATTTCTCCGCATTGCAAGGTGCAATTCTGAAATTTTTTGCTTTTTCCTGCTCCTCTTAGCATGATAAAGAAGATTCAAAGAGAGTGAGATGCCAGCTCCTTTCATTCAGTCAGTAGCTTCAAACATTTCTGGTATATGAATAACATGATGTTTTTCAATGGCAAAAATCAATGAATATTGTAAATGCACAAACAGTAATTTCTCCGCATTGCAAGGTGCAATTCTGAAATTTTTTGCTTTTTCCTGCTCCTCTTAGCATGATAAAGAAGATTCAAAGAGAGTGAGATGCCAGCTCCTTTCATTCAGTCAGTAGCTTCAATCATTTCTGGACGTTTTTCAATGGCAAAAATCAATGAATATTGTAAATGCACAAACAGTAATTTCTCCGCATTGCAAGGTGCAATTCTGAAATTTTTTGCTTTTTCCTGCTCCTCTTAGCATGATAAAGAAGATTCAAAGAGAGTGAGATGCCAGCTCCTTTCATTCAGTCAGTAGCTTCAATCATTTCTGGACGTTTTTCAATGGCAAAAATCAATGAATATTGTAAATGCACAAACAGTAATTTCTCCGCATTGCAAGGTGCAATTCTGAAATTTTTTGCTTTTTCCTGCTCCTCTTAGCATGATAAAGAAGATTCAAAGAGAGTGAGATGCCAGCTCCTTTCATTCAGTCAGTAGCTTCAATCATTTCTGGTATATGAATAACATGATGTTTTTCAATGGCAAAAATCAATGAATATTGTAAATGCACAAACAGTAATTTCTCCGCATTGCAAGGTGCAATTCTGAAATTTTTTGCTTTTTCCTGCTCCTCTTAGCATGATAAAGAAGATTCAAAGAGAGTGAGATGCCAGCTCCTTTCATTCAGTCAGCAGCTTCAATCATTTCTGGACATTTTTCAATGGCAAAAATCAATGAATATTGTAAATGCACAAACAGTAATTTCTCCGCATTGCAAGGTGCAATTCTGAAATTTTTTGCTTTTTCCTGCTCCTCTTAGCATGATAAAGAAGATTCAAAGAGAGTGAGATGCCAGCTCCTTTCATTCAGTCAGTAGCTTCAAACATTTCTGGTATATGAATAACATGATGTTTTTCAATGGCAAAAATCAATGAATATTGTAAAAGCACAAACAGTAATTTCTCCGCATTGCAAGGTGCAATTCTGAAATTTTTTGCTTTTTCCTGCTCCTCTTAGCATGATAAAGAAGATTCAAAGAGAGTGAGATGCCAGCTCCTTTCATTCAGTCAGTAGCTTCAATCATTTCTGGACGTTTTTCAATGGCAAAAATCAATGAATATTGTAAATGCACAAACAGTAATTTCTCCGCATTGCAAGGTGCAATTCTGAAATTTTTTGCTTTTTCCTGCTCCTCTTAGCATGATAAAGAAGATTCAAAGAGAGTGAGATGCCAGCTCCTTTCATTCAGTCAGTAGCTTCAATCATTTCTGGTATATGAATAACATGATGTTTTTCAATGGCAAAAATCAATGAATATTGTAAATGCACAAACAGTAATTTCTCCGCATTGCAAGTTGCAATTCAGAAATTTTTTGCTTTTTCCTGCTCCTCTTAGCATGATAAAGAAGATTCAAAGAGAGTGAGATGCCAGCTCCTTTCATTCAGTCAGTAGCTTCAATTATTTCTGGACGTTTTTCAATGGCAAAAATCAATGAATATTGTAAATGCACAAACAGTAATTTCTCCGCATTGCAAGGTGCAATTCTGAAATTTTTTGCTTTTTCCTGCTCCTCTTAGCATGATAAAGAAGATTAAAAGAGAGTGAGATGCCAGCTCCTTTCATTCAGTCAGTTGCTTCAATCATTTCTGGACGTTTTTCAATGGCAAAAATCAATGAATATTGTAAATGCACAAACAGTAATTTCTCCGCATTGCAAGGTGCAATTCTGAAATTTTTTGCTTTTTCCTGCTCCTCTTAGCATGATAAAGAAGATTCAAAGAGAGTGAGATGCCAGCTCCTTTCATTCAGTCAGTAGCTTCAATCATTTCTGGACGTTTTTCAATGGCAAAAATCAATGAATATTGTAAATGCACAAACAGTAATTTCTCCGCATTGCAAGGTGCAATTCTGAAATTTTTTGCTTTTTCCTGCTCCTCTTTGCATGATAAAGAAGATTCAAAGAGAGTGAGATGCCAGCTCCTTTCATTCAGTCAGTAGCTTCAATCATTTCTGGTATATGAATAACATGATGTTTTTCAATGGCAAAAATCAATGAATATTGTAAATGCACAAACAGTAATTTCTCCGCATTGCAAGGTGCAATTCTGAAATTTTTGGCTTTTTCCTGCTCCTCTTAGCATGATAAAGAAGATTCAAAGAGAGTGAGATGCCAGCTCCTTTCATTCAGTCAGTAGCTTCAATCATTTCTGGATGTTTTTCAATGGCAAAAATCGATGAATATTGTAAATGCACAAACAGTAATTTCTCCACATTGCAAGGTGCAATTCTGAAATTTTTTGCTTTTTCCTGCTCCTCTTAGCATGATAAAGAAGATTCAAAGAGAGTGAGATGCCAGCTCCTTTCATTCAGTCAGTAGCTTCAATCTCTTCTGGACGTTTTTCAATGGCAAAAATCAATGAATATTGTAAATGCACAAACAGTAATTTCTCCGCATTGCAAGGTGCAATTCTGAAATTTTTTGCTTTTTCCTGCTCCTCTTAGCATGATAAAGAAGATTCAAAGAGAGCGAGATGCCAGCTCCTTTCATTCAGTCAGTAGCTTCAATCATTTCTGGTATATGAATAACATGATGTTTTTCAATGGCAAAAATCAATGAATATTGTAAATGCACAAACAGTAATTTCTCCGCATTGCAAGGTGCAATTCTGAAATTTTTTGCTTTTTCCTGCTCCTCTTAGCATGATAAAGAAGATTCAAAGAGAGTGAGATGCCAGCTCCTTTCATTCAGTCAGTAGCTTCAATCATTTCTGGACGTTTTTCAATGGCAAAAATCAATGAATATTGTAAATGCACAAACAGTAATTTCTCCGCATTGCAAGGTGCAATTCTGAAATTTTTTGCTTTTTCCTGCTCCTCTTAGCATGATAAAGAAGATTCAAAGAGAGTGAGATGCCAGCTTCTTTCATTCAGTCAGTAGCTTCAAACATTTCTGGGATATGAATAACATGATGTTTTTCAATGGCAAAAATTAATGAATATTGTAAATGCACAAACAGTAATTTCTCCGCATTGCAAGGTGCAATTCTGAAATTTTTTGCTTTTTCCTGCTCCTCTTAGCATGATAAAGAAGATTCAAAGAGAGTGAGATGCCAGCTCCTTTCATTCAGTCAGTAGCTTCAATCATTTCTGGACGTTTTTCAATGGCAAAAATCAATGAATATTGTAAATGCACAAACAGTAATTTCTCCGCATTGCAAGGTGCAATTCTGAAATTTTTTGCTTTTTCCTGCTCCTCTTAGCATGATAAAGAAGATTCAAAGAGAGTGAGATGCCAGCTCCTTTCATTCAGTCAGTAGCTTCAATCATTTCTGGTATATGAATAACATGATGTTTTTCAATGGCAAAAATCAATGAATATTGTAAATGCACAAACAGTAATTTCTCCGCATTGCAAGTTGCAATTCTGAAATTTTTTGCTTTTTCCTGCTCCTCTTAGCATGATAAAGAAGATTCAAAGAGAGTGAGATGCCAGCTCCTTTCATTCAGTCAGTAGCTTCAATCATTTCTGGACGTTTTTCAATAGCAAAAATCAATGAATATTGTAAATGCACAAACAGTAATTTCTCCGCATTGCAAGGTGCAATTCTGAAATTTTTTGCTTTTTCCTGCTCCTCTTAGCATGATAAAGAAGATTCAAAGAGAGTGAGATGCCAGCTCCTTTCATTCAGTCAGTAGCTTCAATCATTTCTGGACGTTTTTCAATGGCAAAAATCAATGAATATTGTAAATGCACAAACAGTAATTTCTCCGCATTGCAAGGTGCAATTCTGAAATTTTTTGCTTTTTCCTGCTCCTCTTAGCATGATAAAGAAGATTCAAAGAGAGTGAGATGCCAGCTCCTTTCATTCAGTCAGTAGCTTCAAACATTTCTGGTATATGAATAACATGATGTTTTTCAATGGCAAAAATCAATGAATATTGTAAAAGCACAAACAGTAATTTCTCCGCATTGCAAGGTGCAATTCTGAAATTTTTTGCTTTTTCCTGCTCCTCTTAGCATGATAAAGAAGATTCAAAGAGAGTGAGATGCCAGCTCCTTTCATTCAGTCAGTAGCTTCAATCATTTCTGGACGTTTTTCAATGGCAAAAATCAATGAATATTGTAAATGCACAAACAGTAATTTCTCCGCATTGCAAGGTGCAATTCTGAAATTTTTTGCTTTTTCCTGCTCCTCTTAGCATGATAAAGAAGATTCAAAGAGAGTGAGATGCCAGCTCCTTTCATTCAGTCAGTAGCTTCAATCATTTCTGGTATATGAATAACATGATGTTTTTCAATGGCAAAAATCAATGAATATTGTAAATGCACAAACAGTAATTTCTCCACATTGCAAGGTGCAATTCTGAAATTTTTTGCTTTTTCCTGCTCCTCTTAGCATGATAAAGAAGATTCAAAGAGAGTGAGATGCCAGCTCCTTTCATTCAGTCAGTAGCTTCAATCTCTTCTGGACGTTTTTCAATGGCAAAAATCAATGAATATTGTAAATGCACAAACAGTAATTTCTCCGCATTGCAAGGTGCAATTCTGAAATTTTTTGCTTTTTCCTGCTCCTCTTAGCATGATAAAGAAGATTCAAAGAGAGCGAGATGCCAGCTCCTTTCATTCAGTCAGTAGCTTCAATCATTTCTGGTATATGAATAACATGATGTTTTTCAATGGCAAAAATCAATGAATATTGTAAATGCACAAACAGTAATTTCTCCGCATTGCAAGGTGCAATTCTGAAATTTTTTGCTTTTTCCTGCTCCTCTTAGCATGATAAAGAAGATTCAAAGAGAGTGAGATGCCAGCTCCTTTCATTCAGTCAGTAGCTTCAATCATTTCTGGACGTTTTTCAATGGCAAAAATCAATGAATATTGTAAATGCACAAACAGTAATTTCTCCGCATTGCAAGGTGCAATTCTGAAATTTTTTGCTTTTTCCTGCTCCTCTTAGCATGATAAAGAAGATTCAAAGAGAGTGAGATGCCAGCTCCTTTCATTCAGTCAGTAGCTTCAAACATTTCTGGTATATGAATAACATGATGTTTTTCAATGGCAAAAATTAATGAATATTGTAAATGCACAAACAGTAATTTCTCCGCATTGCAAGGTGCAATTCTGAAATTTTTTGCTTTTTCCTGCTCCTCTTAGCATGATAAAGAAGATTCAAAGAGAGTGAGATGCCAGCTCCTTTCATTCAGTCAGTAGCTTCAATCATTTCTGGACGTTTTTCAATGGCAAAAATCAATGAATATTGTAAATGCACAAACAGTAATTTCTCCGCATTGCAAGGTGCAATTCTGAAATTTTTTGCTTTTTCCTGCTCCTCTTAGCATGATAAAGAAGATTCAAAGAGAGTGAGATGCCAGCTCCTTTCATTCAGTCAGTAGCTTCAATCATTTCTGGACATTTTTCAATGGCAAAAATCAATGAATATTGTAAATGCACAAACAGTAATTTCTCCGCATTGCAAGGTGCAATTCTGAAATTTTTTGCTTTTTCCTGCTCCTCTTAGCATGATAAAGAAGATTCAAAGAGAGTGAGATGCCAGCTCCTTTCATTCAGTCAGTAGCTTCAATCATTTCTGGTATATGAATAACATGATGTTTTTCAATGGCAAAAATCAATGAATATTGTAAATGCACAAACAGTAATTTCTCCGCATTGCAAGTTGCAATTCTGAAATTTTTTGCTTTTTCCTGCTCCTCTTAGCATGATAAAGAAGATTCAAAGAGAGTGAGATGCCAGCTCCTTTCATTCAGTCAGTAGCTTCAATCATTTCTGGACGTTTTTCAATGGCAAAAATCAATGAATATTGTAAATGCACAAACAGTAATTTCTCCGCATTGCAAGGTGCAATTCTGAAATTTTTTGCTTTTTCCTGCTCCTCTTAGCATGATAAAGAAGATTCAAAGAGAGTGAGATGCCAGCTCCTTTCATTCAGTCAGTAGCTTCAATCATTTCTGGACGTTTTTCAATGGCAAAAATCAATGAATATTGTAAATGCACAAACAGTAATTTCTCCGCATTGCAAGGTGCAATTCTGAAATTTTTTGCTTTTTCCTGCTCCTCTTAGCATGATAAAGAAGATTCAAAGAGAGTGAGATGCCAGCTCCTTTCATTCAGTCAGTAGCTTCAAACATTTCTGGTATATGAATAACATGATGTTTTTCAATGGCAAAAATCAATGAATATTGTAAAAGCACAAACAGTAATTTCTCCGCATTGCAAGGTGCAATTCTGAAATTTTTTGCTTTTTCCTGCTCCTCTTAGCATGATAAAGAAGATTCAAAGAGAGTGAGATGCCAGCTCCTTTCATTCAGTCAGTAGCTTCAATCATTTCTGGACGTTTTTCAATGGCAAAAATCAATGAATATTGTAAATGCACAAACAGTAATTTCTCCGCATTGCAAGGTGCAATTCTGAAATTTTTTGCTTTTTCCTGCTCCTCTTAGCATGATAAAGAAGATTCAAAGAGAGTGAGATGCCAGCTCCTTTCATTCAGTCAGTAGCTTCAATCATTTCTGGTATATGAATAACATGATGTTTTTCAATGGCAAAAATCAATGAATATTGTAAATGCACAAACAGTAATTTCTCCACATTGCAAGGTGCAATTCTGAAATTTTTTGCTTTTTCCTGCTCCTCTTAGCATGATAAAGAAGATTCAAAGAGAGTGAGATGCCAGCTCCTTTCATTCAGTCAGTAGCTTCAATCATTTCTGGACGTTTTTCAATGGCAAAAATCAATGAATATTGTAAATGCACAAACAGTAATTTCTCCGCATTGCAAGGTGCAATTCTGAAATTTTTTGCTTTTTCCTGCTCCTCTTAGCATGATAAAGAAGATTCAAAGAGAGCGAGATGCCAGCTCCTTTCATTCAGTCAGTAGCTTCAATCATTTCTGGTATATGAATAACATGATGTTTTTCAATGGCAAAAATCAATGAATATTGTAAATGCACAAACAGTAATTTCTCAGCATTGCAAGGTGCAATTCTGAAATTTTTTGCTTTTTCCTGCTCCTCTTAGCATGATAAAGAAGATTCAAAGAGAGTGAGATGCCAGCTCCTTTCATTCAGTCAGTAGCTTCAATCATTTCTGGACGTTTTTCAATGGCAAAAATCAATGAATATTGTAAATGCACAAACAGTAATTTCTCCGCATTGCAAGGTGCAATTCTGAAATTTTTTGCTTTTTCCTGCTCCTCTTAGCATGATAAAGAAGATTCAAAGAGAGTGAGATGCCAGCTCCTTTCATTCAGTCAGTAGCTTCAAACATTTCTGGTATATGAATAACATGATGTTTTTCAATGGCAAAAATCAATGAATATTGTAAATGCACAAACAGTAATTTCTCCGCATTGCAAGGTGCAATTCTGAAATTTTTTGCTTTTTCCTGCTCCTCTTAGCATGATAAAGAAGATTCAAAGAGAGTGAGATGCCAGCTCCTTTCATTCAGTCAGTAGCTTCAATCATTTCTGGACGTTTTTCAATGGCAAAAATCAATGAATATTGTAAATGCACAAACAGTAATTTCTCCGCATTGCAAGGTGCAATTCTGAAATTTTTTGCTTTTTCCTGCTCCTCTTAGCATGATAAAGAAGATTCAAAGAGAGTGAGATGCCAGCTCCTTTCATTCAGTCAGTAGCTTCAATCATTTCTGGACGTTTTTCAATGGCAAAAATCAATGAATATTGTAAATGCACAAACAGTAATTTCTCCGCATTGCAAGGTGCAATTCTGAAATTTTTTGCTTTTTCCTGCTCCTCTTAGCATGATAAAGAAGATTCAAAGAGAGTGAGATGCCAGCTCCTTTCATTCAGTCAGTAGCTTCAATCATTTCTGGTATATGAATAACATGATGTTTTTCAATGGCAAAAATCAATGAATATTGTAAATGCACAAACAGTAATTTCTCCGCATTGCAAGGTGCAATTCTGAAATTTTTTGCTTTTTCCTGCTCCTCTTAGCATGATAAAGAAGATTCAAAGAGAGTGAGATGCCAGCTCCTTTCATTCAGTCAGCAGCTTCAATCATTTCTGGACATTTTTCAATGGCAAAAATCAATGAATATTGTAAATGCACAAACAGTAATTTCTCCGCATTGCAAGGTGCAATTCTGAAATTTTTTGCTTTTTCCTGCTCCTCTTAGCATGATAAAGAAGATTCAAAGAGAGTGAGATGCCAGCTCCTTTCATTCAGTCAGTAGCTTCAAACATTTCTGGTATATGAATAACATGATGTTTTTCAATGGCAAAAATCAATGAATATTGTAAAAGCACAAACAGTAATTTCTCCGCATTGCAAGGTGCAATTCTGAAATTTTTTGCTTTTTCCTGCTCCTCTTAGCATGATAAAGAAGATTCAAAGAGAGTGAGATGCCAGCTCCTTTCATTCAGTCAGTAGCTTCAATCATTTCTGGACGTTTTTCAATGGCAAAAATCAATGAATATTGTAAATGCACAAACAGTAATTTCTCCGCATTGCAAGGTGCAATTCTGAAATTTTTTGCTTTTTCCTGCTCCTCTTAGCATGATAAAGAAGATTCAAAGAGAGTGAGATGCCAGCTCCTTTCATTCAGTCAGTAGCTTCAATCATTTCTGGTATATGAATAACATGATGTTTTTCAATGGCAAAAATCAATGAATATTGTAAATGCACAAACAGTAATTTCTCCGCATTGCAAGTTGCAATTCAGAAATTTTTTGCTTTTTCCTGCTCCTCTTAGCATGATAAAGAAGATTCAAAGAGAGTGAGATGCCAGCTCCTTTCATTCAGTCAGTAGCTTCAATTATTTCTGGACGTTTTTCAATGGCAAAAATCAATGAATATTGTAAATGCACAAACAGTAATTTCTCCGCATTGCAAGGTGCAATTCTGAAATTTTTTGCTTTTTCCTGCTCCTCTTAGCATGATAAAGAAGATTAAAAGAGAGTGAGATGCCAGCTCCTTTCATTCAGTCAGTTGCTTCAATCATTTCTGGACGTTTTTCAATGGCAAAAATCAATGAATATTGTAAATGCACAAACAGTAATTTCTCCGCATTGCAAGGTGCAATTCTGAAATTTTTTGCTTTTTCCTGCTCCTCTTAGCATGATAAAGAAGATTCAAAGAGAGTGAGATGCCAGCTCCTTTCATTCAGTCAGTAGCTTCAATCATTTCTGGACGTTTTTCAATGGCAAAAATCAATGAATATTGTAAATGCACAAACAGTAATTTCTCCGCATTGCAAGGTGCAATTCTGAAATTTTTTGCTTTTTCCTGCTCCTCTTTGCATGATAAAGAAGATTCAAAGAGAGTGAGATGCCAGCTCCTTTCATTCAGTCAGTAGCTTCAATCATTTCTGGTATATGAATAACATGATGTTTTTCAATGGCAAAAATCAATGAATATTGTAAATGCACAAACAGTAATTTCTCCGCATTGCAAGGTGCAATTCTGAAATTTTTGGCTTTTTCCTGCTCCTCTTAGCATGATAAAGAAGATTCAAAGAGAGTGAGATGCCAGCTCCTTTCATTCAGTCAGTAGCTTCAATCATTTCTGGATGTTTTTCAATGGCAAAAATCAATGAATATTGTAAATGCACAAACAGTAATTTCTCCGCATTGCAAGGTGCAATTCTGAAATTTCTTGCATTTTCCTGCTCCTCTTAGCATGATAAAGAAGATTCAAAGAGAGTGAGATGCCAGCTCCTTTCATTCAGTCAGTAGCTTCAATCATTTCTGGACGTTTTTCAATGGCAAAAATCAATGAATATTGTAAATGCACAAACAGTAATTTCTCCGCATTGCAAGGTGCAATTCTGAAATTTTTTGCTTTTTCCTGCTCCTCTTAGCATGATAAAGAAGATTCAAAGAGAGTGAGATGCCAGCTCCTTTCATTCAGTCAGTAGCTTCAAACATTTCTGGTATATGAATAACATGATGTTTTTCAATGGCAAAAATCAATGAATATTGTAAATGCACAAACAGTAATTTCTCCGCATTGCAAGGTGCAATTCTGAAATTTTTTGCTTTTTCCTGCTCCTCTTAGCATGATAAAGAAGATTCAAAGAGAGTGAGATGGCAGCTCCTTTCATTCAGTCAGTAGCTTCAATCATTTCTGGACGTTTTTCAATGGCAAAAATCAATGAATATTGTAAATGCACAAACAGTAATTTCTCCGCATTGCAAGGTGCAATTCTGAAATTTTTTGTTTTTTCCTGCTCCTCTTAGCATGATAAAGAAGATTCAAAGAGAGTGAGATGCCAGCTTCTTTCATTCAGTCAGTAGCTTCAAACATTTCTGGGATATGAATAACATGATGTTTTTCAATGGCAAAAATTAATGAATATTGTAAATGCACAAACAGTAATTTCTCCGCATTGCAAGGTGCAATTCTGAAATTTTTTGCTTTTTCCTGCTCCTCTTAGCATGATAAAGAAGATTCAAAGAGAGTGAGATGCCAGCTCCTTTCATTCAGTCAGTAGCTTCAATCATTTCTGGACGTTTTTCAATGGCAAAAATCAATGAATATTGTAAATGCACAAACAGTAATTTCTCCGCATTGCAAGGTGCAATTCTGAAATTTTTTGCTTTTTCCTGCTCCTCTTAGCATGATAAAGAAGATTCAAAGAGAGTGAGATGCCAGCTCCTTTCATTCAGTCAGTAGCTTCAATCATTTCTGGACGTTTTTCAATGGCAAAAATCAATGAATATTGTAAATGCACAAACAGTAATTTCTCCGCATTGCAAGGTGCAATTCTGAAATTTTTTGCTTTTTCCTGCTCCTCTTAGCATGATAAAGAAGATTCAAAGAGAGTGAGATGCCAGCTCCTTTCATTCAGTCAGTAGCTTCAATCATTTCTGGTATATGAATAACATGATGTTTTTCAATGGCAAAAATCAATGAATATTGTAAATGCACAAACAGTAATTTCTCCGCATTGCAAGTTGCAATTCTGAAATTTTTTGCTTTTTCCTGCTCCTCTTAGCATGATAAAGAAGATTCAAAGAGAGTGAGATGCCAGCTCCTTTCATTCAGTCAGTAGCTTCAATCATTTCTGGACGTTTTTCAATGGCAAAAATCAATGAATATTGTAAATGCACAAACAGTAATTTCTCCGCATTGCAAGGTGCAATTCTGAAATTTTTTGCTTTTTCCTGCTCCTCTTAGCATGATAAAGAAGATTCAAAGAGAGTGAGATGCCAGCTCCTTTCATTCAGTCAGTAGCTTCAATCATTTCTGGACGTTTTTCAATGGCAAAAATCAATGAATATTGTAAATGCACAAACAGTAATTTCTCCGCATTGCAAGGTGCAATTCTGAAATTTTTTGCTTTTTCCTGCTCCTCTTAGCATGATAAAGAAGATTCAAAGAGAGTGAGATGCCAGCTCCTTTCATTCAGTCAGTAGCTTCAAACATTTCTGGTATATGAATAACATGATGTTTTTCAATGGCAAAAATCAATGAATATTGTAAAAGCACAAACAGTAATTTCTCCGCATTGCAAGGTGCAATTCTGAAATTTTTTGCTTTTTCCTGCTCCTCTTAGCATGATAAAGAAGATTCAAAGAGAGTGAGATGCCAGCTCCTTTCATTCAGTCAGTAGCTTCAATCATTTCTGGACGTTTTTCAATGGCAAAAATCAATGAATATTGTAAATGCACAAACAGTAATTTCTCCGCATTGCAAGGTGCAATTCTGAAATTTTTTGCTTTTTCCTGCTCCTCTTAGCATGATAAAGAAGATTCAAAGAGAGTGAGATGCCAGCTCCTTTCATTCAGTCAGTAGCTTCAATCATTTCTGGTATATGAATAATATGATGTTTTTCAATGGCAAAAATCAATGAATATTGTAAATGCACAAACAGTAATTTCTCCACATTGCAAGGTGCAATTCTGAAATTTTTTGCTTTTTCCTGCTCCTCTTAGCATGATAAAGAAGATTCAAAGAGAGTGAGATGCCAGCTCCTTTCATTCAGTCAGTAGCTTCAATCTCTTCTGGACGTTTTTCAATGGCAAAAATCAATGAATATTGTAAATGCACAAACAGTAATTTCTCCGCATTGCAAGGTGCAATTCTGAAATTTTTTGCTTTTTCCTGCTCCTCTTAGCATGATAAAGAAGATTCAAAGAGAGCGAGATGCCAGCTCCTTTCATTCAGTCAGTAGCTTCAATCATTTCTGGTATATGAATAACATGATGTTTTTCAATGGCAAAAATCAATGAATATTGTAAATGCACAAACAGTAATTTCTCCGCATTGCAAGGTGCAATTCTGAAATTTTTTGCTTTTTCCTGCTCCTCTTAGCATGATAAAGAAGATTCAAAGAGAGTGAGATGCCAGCTCCTTTCATTCAGTCAGTAGCTTCAATCATTTCTGGACGTTTTTCAATGGCAAAAATCAATGAATATTGTAAATGCACAAACAGTAATTTCTCCGCATTGCAAGGTGCAATTCTGAAATTTTTTGCTTTTTCCTGCTCCTCTTAGCATGATAAAGAAGATTCAAAGAGAGTGAGATGCCAGCTCCTTTCATTCAGTCAGTAGCTTCAAACATTTCTGGTATATGAATAACATGATGTTTTTCAATGGCAAAAATCAATGAATATTGTAAATGCACAAACAGTAATTTCTCCGCATTGCAAGGTGCAATTCTGAAATTTTTGGCTTTTTCCTGCTCCTCTTAGCATGATAAAGAAGATTCAAAGAGAGTGAGATGCCAGCTCCTTTCATTCAGTCAGTAGCTTCAATCATTTCTGGATGTTTTTCAATGGCAAAAATCAATGAATATTGTAAATGCACAAACAGTAATTTCTCCGCATTGCAAGGTGCAATTCTGAAATTTCTTGCATTTTCCTGCTCCTCTTAGCATGATAAAGAAGATTCAAAGAGAGTGAGATGCCAGCTCCTTTCATTCAGTCAGTAGCTTCAATCATTTCTGGACGTTTTTCAATGGCAAAAATCAATGAATATTGTAAATGCACAAACAGTAATTTCTCCGCATTGCAAGGTGCAATTCTGAAATTTTTTGCTTTTTCCTGCTCCTCTTAGCATGATAAAGAAGATTCAAAGAGAGTGAGATGCCAGCTCCTTTCATTCAGTCAGTAGCTTCAAACATTTCTGGTATATGAATAACATGATGTTTTTCAATGGCAAAAATCAATGAATATTGTAAATGCACAAACAGTAATTTCTCCGCATTGCAAGGTGCAATTCTGAAATTTTTTGCTTTTTCCTGCTCCTCTTAGCATGATAAAGAAGATTCAAAGAGAGTGAGATGGCAGCTCCTTTCATTCAGTCAGTAGCTTCAATCATTTCTGGACGTTTTTCAATGGCAAAAATCAATGAATATTGTAAATGCACAAACAGTAATTTCTCCGCATTGCAAGGTGCAATTCTGAAATTTTTTGTTTTTTCCTGCTCCTCTTAGCATGATAAAGAAGATTCAAAGAGAGTGAGATGCCAGCTTCTTTCATTCAGTCAGTAGCTTCAAACATTTCTGGGATATGAATAACATGATGTTTTTCAATGGCAAAAATTAATGAATATTGTAAATGCACAAACAGTAATTTCTCCGCATTGCAAGGTGCAATTCTGAAATTTTTTGCTTTTTCCTGCTCCTCTTAGCATGATAAAGAAGATTCAAAGAGAGTGAGATGCCAGCTCCTTTCATTCAGTCAGTAGCTTCAATCATTTCTGGACGTTTTTCAATGGCAAAAATCAATGAATATTGTAAATGCACAAACAGTAATTTCTCCGCATTGCAAGGTGCAATTCTGAAATTTTTTGCTTTTTCCTGCTCCTCTTAGCATGATAAAGAAGATTCAAAGAGAGTGAGATGCCAGCTCCTTTCATTCAGTCAGTAGCTTCAATCATTTCTGGACGTTTTTCAATGGCAAAAATCAATGAATATTGTAAATGCACAAACAGTAATTTCTCCGCATTGCAAGGTGCAATTCTGAAATTTTTTGCTTTTTCCTGCTCCTCTTAGCATGATAAAGAAGATTCAAAGAGAGTGAGATGCCAGCTCCTTTCATTCAGTCAGTAGCTTCAATCATTTCTGGTATATGAATAACATGATGTTTTTCAATGGCAAAAATCAATGAATATTGTAAATGCACAAACAGTAATTTCTCCGCATTGCAAGTTGCAATTCTGAAATTTTTTGCTTTTTCCTGCTCCTCTTAGCATGATAAAGAAGATTCAAAAAGAGTGAGATGCCAGCTCCTTTCATTCAGTCAGTAGCTTCAATCATTTCTGGACGTTTTTCAATGGCAAAAATCAATGAATATTGTAAATGCACAAACAGTAATTTCTCCGCATTGCAAGGTGCAATTCTGAAATTTTTTGCTTTTTCCTGCTCCTCTTAGCATGATAAAGAAGATTCAAAGAGAGTGAGATGCCAGCTCCTTTCATTCAGTCAGTAGCTTCAATCATTTCTGGACGTTTTTCAATGGCAAAAATCAATGAATATTGTAAATGCACAAACAGTAATTTCTCCGCATTGCAAGGTGCAATTCTGAAATTTTTTGCTTTTTCCTGCTCCTCTTAGCATGATAAAGAAGATTCAAAGAGAGTGAGATGCCAGCTCCTTTCATTCAGTCAGTAGCTTCAAACATTTCTGGTATATGAATAACATGATGTTTTTCAATGGCAAAAATCAATGAATATTGTAAAAGCACAAACAGTAATTTCTCCGCATTGCAAGGTGCAATTCTGAAATTTTTTGCTTTTTCCTGCTCCTCTTAGCATGATAAAGAAGATTCAAAGAGAGTGAGATGCCAGCTCCTTTCATTCAGTCAGTAGCTTCAATCATTTCTGGACGTTTTTCAATGGCAAAAATCAATGAATATTGTAAATGCACAAACAGTAATTTCTCCGCATTGCAAGGTGCAATTCTGAAATTTTTTGCTTTTTCCTGCTCCTCTTAGCATGATAAAGAAGATTCAAAGAGAGTGAGATGCCAGCTCCTTTCATTCAGTCAGTAGCTTCAATCATTTCTGGTATATGAATAACATGATGTTTTTCAATGGCAAAAATCAATGAATATTGTAAATGCACAAACAGTAATTTCTCCACATTGCAAGGTGCAATTCTGAAATTTTTTGCTTTTTCCTGCTCCTCTTAGCATGATAAAGAAGATTCAAAGAGAGTGAGATGCCAGCTCCTTTCATTCAGTCAGTAGCTTCAATCTCTTCTGGACGTTTTTCAATGGCAAAAATCAATGAATATTGTAAATGCACAAACAGTAATTTCTCCGCATTGCAAGGTGCAATTCTGAAATTTTTTGCTTTTTCCTGCTCCTCTTAGCATGATAAAGAAGATTCAAAGAGAGCGAGATGCCAGCTCCTTTCATTCAGTCAGTAGCTTCAATCATTTCTGGTATATGAATAACATGATGTTTTTCAATGGCAAAAATCAATGAATATTGTAAATGCACAAACAGTAATTTCTCCGCATTGCAAGGTGCAATTCTGAAATTTTTGCTTTTTCCTGCTCCTCTTAGCATGATAAAGAAGATTCAAAGAGAGTGAGATGCCAGCTCCTTTCATTCAGTCAGTAGCTTCAATCATTTCTGGACGTTTTTCAATGGCAAAAATCAATGAATATTGTAAATGCACAAACAGTAATTTCTCCGCATTGCAAGGTGCAATTCTGAAATTTTTTGCTTTTTCCTGCTCCTCTTAGCATGATAAAGAAGATTCAAAGAGAGTGAGATGCCAGCTCCTTTCATTCAGTCAGTAGCTTCAAACATTTCTGGTATATGAATAACATGATGTTTTTCAATGGCAAAAATCAATGAATATTGTAAATGCACAAACAGTAATTTCTCCGCATTGCAAGGTGCAATTCTGAAATTTTTTGCTTTTTCCTGCTCCTCTTAGCATGATAAAGAAGATTCAAAGAGAGTGAGATGCCAGCTCCTTTCATTCAGTCAGTAGCTTCAATCATTTCTGGACGTTTTTCAATGGCAAAAATCAATGAATATTGTAAATGCACAAACAGTAATTTCTCCGCATTGCAAGGTGCAATTCTGAAATTTTTTGCTTTTTCCTGCTCCTCTTAGCATGATAAAGAAGATTCAAAGAGAGTGAGATGCCAGCTCCTTTCATTCAGTCAGTAGCTTCAATCATTTCTGGACGTTTTTCAATGGCAAAAATCAATGAATATTGTAAATGCACAAACAGTAATTTCTCCGCATTGCAAGGTGCAATTCTGAAATTTTTTGCTTTTTCCTGCTCCTCTTAGCATGATAAAGAAGATTCAAAGAGAGTGAGATGCCAGCTCCTTTCATTCAGTCAGTAGCTTCAATCATTTCTGGTATATGAATAACATGATGTTTTTCAATGGCAAAAATCAATGAATATTGTAAATGCACAAACAGTAATTTCTCCGCATTGCAAGGTGCAATTCTGAAATTTTTTGCTTTTTCCTGCTCCTCTTAGCATGATAAAGAAGATTCAAAGAGAGTGAGATGCCAGGTCCTTTCATTCAGTCAGCAGCTTCAATCATTTCTGGACATTTTTCAATGGCAAAAATCAATGAATATTGTAAATGCACAAACAGTAATTTCTCCGCATTGCAAGGTGCAATTCTGAAATGTTTTGCTTTTTCCTGCTCCTCTTAGCATGATAAAGAAGATTCAAAGAGAGTGAGATGCCCAGCTCCTTTCATTCAGTCAGTAGCTTCAAACATTTCTGGTATATGAATAACATGATTTGTTTCAATGGCAAAAATCAATGAATATTGTAAAAGCACAAACAGTAATTTCTCCGCATTGCAAAGTGCAATTCTGAAATTTTTTGCTTTTTCCTGCTCCTCTTAGCATGATAAAGAAGATTCAAAGAGAGTGAGATGCCAGCTCCTTTCATTCAGTCAGTAGCTTCAATCATTTCTGGACGTTTTTCAATGGCAAAAATCAATGAATATTGTAAATGCACAAACAGTAATTTCTCCGCATTGCAAGGTGCCATTCTGAAATTTTTTGCTTTTTCCTGCTCCTCTTAGCATGATAAAGAAGATTCAAAGAGAGTGAGATTCCAGCTCCTTTCATTCAGTCAGTAGCTTCAATCATTTCTGGTATATGAATAACATGATGTTTTTCAATGGCAAAAATCAATGAATATTGTAAATGCACAAACAGTAATTTCTCCGCATTGCAAGTTGCAATTCTGAAATTTTTTGCTTTTTCCTGCTCCTCTTAGCATGATAAAGAAGATTCAAAGAGAGTGAGATGCCAGCTCCTTTCATTCAGTCAGTAGCTTCAATTATTTCTGGACGTTTTTCAATGGCAAAAATCAATGAATATTGTAAATGCACAAACAGTAATTTCTCCGCATTGCAAGGTGCAATTCTGAAATTTTTTGCTTTTTCCTGCTCCTCTTAGCATGATAAAGAAGATTCAAAGAGAGTGAGATGCCAGCTCCTTTCATTCAGTCAGTTGCTTCAATCATTTCTGGACGTTTTTCAATGGCAAAAATCAGTGAATATTGTAAATGCACAAACAGTAATTTCTCCGCATTGCAAGGTGCAATTCTGAAATTTTTTGCTTTTTCCTGCTCCTCTTAGCATGATAAAGAAGATTCAAAGAGAGTGAGATGCCAGCTCCTTTCATTCAGTCAGTAGCTTCAATCATTTCTGGACGTTTTTCAATGGCAAAAATCAATGAATATTGTAAATGCACAAACAGTAATTTCTCCGCATTGCAAGGTGCAATTCTGAAATTTTTTGCTTTTTCCTGCTCCTCTTTGCATGATAAAGAAGATTCAAAGAGAGTGAGATGCCAGCTCCTTTCATTCAGTCAGTAGCTTCAATCATTTCTGGTATATGAATAACATGATGTTTTTCAATGGCAAAAATCAATGAATATTGTAAATGCACAAACAGTAATTTCTCCGCATTGCAAGGTGCAATTCTGAAATTTTTGGCTTTTTCCTGCTCCTCTTAGCATGATAAAGAAGATTCAAAGAGAGTGAGATGCCAGCTCCTTTCATTCAGTCAGTAGCTTCAATCATTTCTGGATGTTTTTCAATGGCAAAAATCAATGAATATTGTAAATGCACAAACAGTAATTTCTCCGCATTGCAAGGTGCAATTCTGAAATTTTTTGCTTTTTCCTGCTCCTCTTAGCATGATAAAGAAGATTCAAAGAGAGTGAGATGCCAGCTCCTTTCATTCAGTCAGTAGCTTCAAACATTTCTGGTATATGAATAACATGATGTTTTTCAATGGCAAAAATCAATGAATATTGTAAATGCACAAACTGTAATTTCTCCGCATTGCAAGGTGCAATTCTGAAATTTTTTGCTTTTTCCTGCTCCTCTTAGCATGATAAAGAAGATTCAAAGAGAGTGAGATGCCAGCTCCTTTCATTCAGTCAGTAGCTTCAATCATTTCTGGACGTTTTTCAATGGCAAAAATCAATGAATATTGTAAATGCACAAACAGTAATTTCTCCGCATTGCAAGGTGCAATTCTGAAATTTTTTGCTTTTTCCTGCTCCTCTTAGCATGATAAAGAAGATTCAAAGAGAGTGAGATGCCAGCTCCTTTCATTCAGTCAGTAGCTTCAATCATTTCTGGACGTTTTTCAATGGCAAAAATCAATGAATATTGTAAATGCACAAACAGTAATTTCTCCGCATTGCAAGGTGCAATTCTGAAATTTTTTGCTTTTTCCTGCTCCTCTTAGCATGATAAAGAAGATTCAAAGAGAGTGAGATGCCAGCTCCTTTCATTCAGTCAGTAGCTTCAATCATTTCTGGTATATGAATAACATGATGTTTTTCAATGGCAAAAATCAATGAATATTGTAAATGCACAAACAGTAATTTCTCCGCATTGCAAGGTGCAATTCTGAAATTTTTTGCTTTTTCCTGCTCCTCTTAGCATGATAAAGAAGATTCAAAGAGAGTGAGATGCCAGGTCCTTTCATTCAGTCAGCAGCTTCAATCATTTCTGGACATTTTTCAATGGCAAAAATCAATGAATATTGTAAATGCACAAACAGTAATTTCTCCGCATTGCAAGGTGCAATTCTGAAATGTTTTGCTTTTTCCTGCTCCTCTTAGCATGATAAAGAAGATTCAAAGAGAGTGAGATGCCCAGCTCCTTTCATTCAGTCAGTAGCTTCAAACATTTCTGGTATATGAATAACATGATTTGTTTCAATGGCAAAAATCAATGAATATTGTAAAAGCACAAACAGTAATTTCTCCGCATTGCAAAGTGCAATTCTGAAATTTTTTGCTTTTTCCTGCTCCTCTTAGCATGATAAAGAAGATTCAAAGAGAGTGAGATGCCAGCTCCTTTCATTCAGTCAGTAGCTTCAATCATTTCTGGACGTTTTTCAATGGCAAAAATCAATGAATATTGTAAATGCACAAACAGTAATTTCTCCGCATTGCAAGGTGCCATTCTGAAATTTTTTGCTTTTTCCTGCTCCTCTTAGCATGATAAAGAAGATTCAAAGAGAGTGAGATTCCAGCTCCTTTCATTCAGTCAGTAGCTTCAATCATTTCTGGTATATGAATAACATGATGTTTTTCAATGGCAAAAATCAATGAATATTGTAAATGCACAAACAGTAATTTCTCCGCATTGCAAGTTGCAATTCTGAAATTTTTTGCTTTTTCCTGCTCCTCTTAGCATGATAAAGAAGATTCAAAGAGAGTGAGATGCCAGCTCCTTTCATTCAGTCAGTAGCTTCAATTATTTCTGGACGTTTTTCAATGGCAAAAATCAATGAATATTGTAAATGCACAAACAGTAATTTCTCCGCATTGCAAGGTGCAATTCTGAAATTTTTTGCTTTTTCCTGCTCCTCTTAGCATGATAAAGAAGATTCAAAGAGAGTGAGATGCCAGCTCCTTTCATTCAGTCAGTTGCTTCAATCATTTCTGGACGTTTTTCAATGGCAAAAATCAGTGAATATTGTAAATGCACAAACAGTAATTTCTCCGCATTGCAAGGTGCAATTCTGAAATTTTTTGCTTTTTCCTGCTCCTCTTAGCATGATAAAGAAGATTCAAAGAGAGTGAGATGCCAGCTCCTTTCATTCAGTCAGTAGCTTCAATCATTTCTGGACGTTTTTCAATGGCAAAAATCAATGAATATTGTAAATGCACAAACAGTAATTTCTCCGCATTGCAAGGTGCAATTCTGAAATTTTTTGCTTTTTCCTGCTCCTCTTTGCATGATAAAGAAGATTCAAAGAGAGTGAGATGCCAGCTCCTTTCATTCAGTCAGTAGCTTCAATCATTTCTGGTATATGAATAACATGATGTTTTTCAATGGCAAAAATCAATGAATATTGTAAATGCACAAACAGTAATTTCTCCGCATTGCAAGGTGCAATTCTGAAATTTTTGGCTTTTTCCTGCTCCTCTTAGCATGATAAAGAAGATTCAAAGAGAGTGAGATGCCAGCTCCTTTCATTCAGTCAGTAGCTTCAATCATTTCTGGATGTTTTTCAATGGCAAAAATCAATGAATATTGTAAATGCACAAACAGTAATTTCTCCGCATTGCAAGGTGCAATTCTGAAATTTCTTGCATTTTCCTGCTCCTCTTAGCATGATAAAGAAGATTCAAAGAGAGTGAGATGCCAGCTCCTTTCATTCAGTCAGTAGCTTCAATCATTTCTGGACGTTTTTCAATGGCAAAAATCAATGAATATTGTAAATGCACAAACAGTAATTTCTCCGCATTGCAAGGTGCAATTCTGAAATTTTTTGCTTTTTCCTGCTCCTCTTAGCATGATAAAGAAGATTCAAAGAGAGTGCGATGCCAGCTCCTTTCATTCAGTCAGTAGCTTCAAACATTTCTGGTATATGAATAACATGATGTTTTTCAATGGCAAAAATCAATGAATATTGTAAATGCACAAACAGTAATTTCTCCGCATTGCAAGGTGCAATTCTGAAATTTTTTGCTTTTTCCTGCTCCTCTTAGCATGATAAAGAAGATTCAAAGAGAGTGAGATGCCAGCTCCTTTCATTCAGTCAGTAGCTTCAATCATTTCTGGACGTTTTTCAATGGCAAAAATCAATGAATATTGTAAATGCACAAACAGTAATTTCTCCGCATTGCAAGGTGCAATTCTGAAATTTTTTGCTTTTTCCTGCTCCTCTTAGCATGATAAAGAAGATTCAAAGAGAGTGAGATGCCAGCTCCTTTCATTCAGTCAGTAGCTTCAATCATTTCTGGACGTTTTTCAATGGCAAAAATCAATGAATATTGTAAATGCACAAACAGTAATTTCTCCGCATTGCAAGGTGCAATTCTGAAATTTTTTGCTTTTTCCTGCTCCTCTTAGCATGATAAAGAAGATTCAAAGAGAGTGAGATGCCAGCTCCTTTCATTCAGTCAGTAGCTTCAATCATTTCTGGTATATGAATAACATGATGTTTTTCAATGGCAAAAATCAATGAATATTGTAAATGCACAAACAGTAATTTCTCCACATTGCAAGGTGCAATTCTGAAATTTTTTGCTTTTTCCTGCTCCTCTTAGCATGATAAAGAAGATTCAAAGAGAGTGAGATGCCAGCTCCTTTCATTCAGTCAGTAGCTTCAATCATTTCTGGACGTTTTTCAATGGCAAAAATCAATGAATATTGTAAATGCACAAACAGTAATTTCTCCGCATTGCAAGGTGCAATTCTGAAATTTTTTGCTTTTTCCTGCTCCTCTTAGCATGATAAAGAAGATTCAAAGAGAGCGAGATGCCAGCTCCTTTCATTCAGTCAGTAGCTTCAATCATTTCTGGTATATGAATAACATGATGTTTTTCAATGGCAAAAATCAATGAATATTGTAAATGCACAAACAGTAATTTCTCCGCATTGCAAGGTGCAATTCTGAAATTTTTTGCTTTTTCCTGCTCCTCTTAGCATGATAAAGAAGATTCAAAGAGAGCGAGATGCCAGCTCCTTTCATTCAGTCAGTAGCTTCAATCATTTCTGGTATATGAATAACATGATGTTTTTCAATGGCAAAAATCAATGAATATTGTAAATGCACAAACAGTAATTTCTCCGCATTGCAAGGTGCAATTCTGAAATTTTTGCTTTTTCCTGCTCCTCTTAGCATGATAAAGAAGATTCAAAGAGAGTGAGATGCCAGCTCCTTTCATTCAGTCAGTAGCTTCAATCATTTCTGGACGTTTTTCAATGGCAAAAATCAATGAATATTGTAAATGCACAAACAGTAATTTCTCCGCATTGCAAGGTGCAATTCTGAAATTTTTTGCTTTTTCCTGCTCCTCTTAGCATGATAAAGAAGATTCAAAGAGAGTGAGATGCCAGCTCCTTTCATTCAGTCAGTAGCTTCAAACATTTCTGGTATAAACATTTCTGGACGTTTTTCAATGGCAAAAATCAATGAATATTGTAAATGCACAAACAGTAATTTCTCCGCATTGCAAGTTGCAATTCTGAAATTTTTTGCTTTTTCCTGCTCCTCTTAGCATGATAAAGAAGATTCAAAGAGAGTGAGATGCCAGCTCCTTTCATTCAGTCAGTAGCTTCAATTATTTCTGGACGTTTTTCAATGGCAAAAATCAATGAATATTGTAAATGCACAAACAGTAATTTCTCCGCATTGCAAGGTGCAATTCTGAAATTTTTTGCTTTTTCCTGCTCCTCTTAGCATGATAAAGAAGATTCAAAGAGAGTGAGATGCCAGCTCCTTTCATTCAGTCAGTTGCTTCAATCATTTCTGGACGTTTTTCAATGGCAAAAATCAGTGAATATTGTAAATGCACAAACAGTAATTTCTCCGCATTGCAAGGTGCAATTCTGAAATTTTTTGCTTTTTCCTGCTCCTCTTAGCATGATAAAGAAGATTCAAAGAGAGTGAGATGCCAGCTCCTTTCATTCAGTCAGTAGCTTCAATCATTTCTGGACGTTTTTCAATGGCAAAAATCAATGAATATTGTAAATGCACAAACAGTAATTTCTCCGCATTGCAAGGTGCAATTCTGAAATTTTTTGCTTTTTCCTGCTCCTCTTTGCATGATAAAGAAGATTCAAAGAGAGTGAGATGCCAGCTCCTTTCATTCAGTCAGTAGCTTCAATCATTTCTGGTATATGAACAGTAGCTTCAAACATTTCTGGTATATGAATAACATGATGTTTTTCAATGGCAAAAATCAATGAATATTGTAAATGCACAAACAGTAATATCTCCACATTGCAAGGTGCAATTCTGAAATTTTTTGCTTTTTCCTGCTAATCCTAGCATGATAAAGAAGATTCAAAGAGAGTGAGATGCCAGCTCCTTTCATTCAGTCAGTAGCTTCAAACATTTCTGGACGTTTTTCAATGGCAAAAATCAATGAATATTGTAAATGCACAAACAGAAATATCTCCACATTGCAAGGTGCAATTCTGAAATTTTTTGCTTTTTCCTGCTACTCCTAGCATGATAAAGAAGATTCAAAGAGAGTGAGATGCCAGCTCCTTTCATTCAGTCAGTAGCTTCAATCATTTCTGGACATTTTTCAATGGGACAAATCAATGAATATTGTAAATGCACAAACAGTAATTTCTCGGCATTGCAAGGTGCAATTCTGAATTTTTTTGCTTTTTCCTGCTCCTCTTAGCATGGTAAAGAAGATTCAAAGAGAGTGAGATGCCAGCTCCTTTCATTCAGTCAGTAGCTTCAGTCATTTCTGGACGTTTTTCAATGGCAAAAATCAATGAATATTGTAAATGCACAAACAGTAATATCTTCACATTGCAAGGTGCAATTCTGAAATTTTTTGCTTTTTCCTGCTAATCCTAGCATGATAAAGAAGATTCAAATAGAGTGAGATGCCAGCTCCTTTCATTCAGTCAGTAGCTTCAAACATTTCTGGACGTTTTTCAATGGCAAAATTCAATGAATATTGTAAATGCACAAACAGTAATATCTCCACATTGCAAGGTGCAATTCTGAAATTTTTTGCTTTTTCCTGCTAATCCTAGCATGATAAAGAAGATTCAAAGAGAGTGAGATGCCAGCTCCTTTCATTCAGTCAGTAGCTTCAATCATTTCTGGACGTTTTTCAATGGCAAAAATCAATGAATATTGTAAATGCACAAACAGTAATTTCTCCGCATTGCAAGGTGCAATTCTGAAATTTTTTGCTTTTTCCTGCTCCTCTTAGCATGATAAAGAAGATTCAAAGAGAGTGAGATGCCAGCTCCTTTCATTCAGTCAGTAGCTTCAATCATTTCTGGATGTTTTTCAATGGCAAAAATCAATGAATATTGTAAATGCACAAACAGTAATTTCTCCGCATTGCAAGGTGCAATTCTGAAATTTTTTGCTTTTTCCTGCTCCTCTTAGCATGATAAAGAAGATTCAAAGAGAGTGAGATGCCAGCTCCTTTCATTCAGTCAGTAGCTTCAATCATTTCTGGTATATGAATAACTTGATGTTTTTCAATGGCAAAAATCAATGAATATTGTAAATGCACAAACAGTAATTTCTCCGCATTGCAAGGTGCAATTCTGAAATTTTTTGCTTTTTCCTGCTCCTCTTAGCATGATAAAGAAGATTCAAAGAGAGTGAGATGCCAGCTCCTTTCATTCAGTCAGTAGCTTCAATCATTTCTGGACGTTTTTCAATGGCAAAAATCAATGAATATTGTAAATGCACAAACAGTAATTTCACCGCATTGCAAGATGCAATTCTGAAATTTTTTGCTTTTTCCTGCTCCTCTTAGCATGATAAAGAAGATTCAAAGAGAGTGAGATGCCAGCTCCTTTCATTCAGTCAGTAGCTTCAATCATTTCTGGTATATGAATAACATGATGTTTTTCAATGGCAAAAATCAATGAATATTGTAAATGCACAAACAGTAATTTCTCCGCATTGCAAGGTGCAATTCTGAAATTTTTGCTTTTTCCTGCTCCTCTTAGCATGATAAAGAAGATTCAAAGAGAGTGAGATGCCAGCTCCTTTCATTCAGTCAGTAGCTTCAATCATTTCTGGACGTTTTTCAATGGCAAAAATCAATGAATATTGTAAATGCACAAACAGTAATTTCTCCGCATTGCAAGGTGCAATTCTGAAATTTTTTGCTTTTTCCTGCTCCTCTTAGCATGATAAAGAAGATTCAAAGAGAGTGAGATGCCAGCTCCTTTCATTCAGTCAGTAGCTTCAAACATTTCTGGTATATGAATAACATGATGTTTTTCAATGGCAAAAATCAATGAATATTGTAAATGCACAAACAGTAATTTCTCCGCATTGCAAGGTGCAATTCTGAAATTTTTTGCTTTTTCCTGCTCCTCTTAGCATGATAAAGAAGATTCAAAGAGAGTGAGATGCCAGCTCCTTTCATTCAGTCAGTAGCTTCAATCATTTCTGGACGTTTTTCAATGGCAAAAATCAATGAATATTGTAAATGCACAAACAGTAATTTCTCCGCATTGCAAGGTGCAATTCTGAAATTTTTTGCTTTTTCCTGCTCCTCTTAGCATGATAAAGAAGATTCAAAGAGAGTGAGATGCCAGCTCCTTTCATTCAGTCAGTAGCTTCAATCATTTCTGGACGTTTTTCAATGGCAAAAATCAATGAATATTGTAAATGCACAAACAGTAATTTCTCCGCATTGCAAGGTGCAATTCTGAAATTTTTTGCTTTTTCCTGCTCCTCTTAGCATGATAAAGAAGATTCAAAGAGAGTGAGATGCCAGCTCCTTTCATTCAGTCAGTAGCTTCAATCATTTCTGGTATATGAATAACATGATGTTTTTCAATGGCAAAAATCAATGAATATTGTAAATGCACAAACAGTAATTTCTCCGCATTGCAAGGTGCAATTCTGAAATTTTTTGCTTTTTCCTGCTCCTCTTAGCATGATAAAGAAGATTCAAAGAGAGTGAGATGCCAGGTCCTTTCATTCAGTCAGCAGCTTCAATCATTTCTGGACATTTTTCAATGGCAAAAATCAATGAATATTGTAAATGCACAAACAGTAATTTCTCCGCATTGCAAGGTGCAATTCTGAAATGTTTTGCTTTTTCCTGCTCCTCTTAGCATGATAAAGAAGATTCAAAGAGAGTGAGATGCCCAGCTCCTTTCATTCAGTCAGTAGCTTCAAACATTTCTGGTATATGAATAACATGATTTGTTTCAATGGCAAAAATCAATGAATATTGTAAAAGCACAAACAGTAATTTCTCCGCATTGCAAGGTGCAATTCTGAAATTTTTTGCTTTTTCCTGCTCCTCTTAGCATGATAAAGAAGATTCAAAGAGAGTGAGATGCCAGCTCCTTTCATTCAGTCAGTAGCTTCAATCATTTCTGGACGTTTTTCAATGGCAAAAATCAATGAATATTGTAAATGCACAAACAGTAATTTCTCCGCATTGCAAGGTGCCATTCTGAAATTTTTTGCTTTTTCCTGCTCCTCTTAGCATGATAAAGAAGATTCAAAGAGAGTGAGATTCCAGCTCCTTTCATTCAGTCAGTAGCTTCAATCATTTCTGGTATATGAATAACATGATGTTTTTCAATGGCAAAAATCAATGAATATTGTAAATGCACAAACAGTAATTTCTCCGCATTGCAAGTTGCAATTCTGAAATTTTTTGCTTTTTCCTGCTCCTCTTAGCATGATAAAGAAGATTCAAAGAGAGTGAGATGCCAGCTCCTTTCATTCAGTCAGTAGCTTCAATTATTTCTGGACGTTTTTCAATGGCAAAAATCAATGAATATTGTAAATGCACAAACAGTAATTTCTCCGCATTGCAAGGTGCAATTCTGAAATTTTTTGCTTTTTCCTGCTCCTCTTAGCATGATAAAGAAGATTCAAAGAGAGTGAGATGCCAGCTCCTTTCATTCAGTCAGTTGCTTCAATCATTTCTGGACGTTTTTCAATGGCAAAAATCAGTGAATATTGTAAATGCACAAACAGTAATTTCTCCGCATTGCAAGGTGCAATTCTGAAATTTTTTGCTTTTTCCTGCTCCTCTTAGCATGATAAAGAAGATTCAAAGAGAGTGAGATGCCAGCTCCTTTCATTCAGTCAGTAGCTTCAATCATTTCTGGACGTTTTTCAATGGCAAAAATCAATGAATATTGTAAATGCACAAACAGTAATTTCTCCGCATTGCAAGGTGCAATTCTGAAATTTTTTGCTTTTTCCTGCTCCTCTTTGCATGATAAAGAAGATTCAAAGAGAGTGAGATGCCAGCTCCTTTCATTCAGTCAGTAGCTTCAATCATTTCTGGTATATGAATAACATGATGTTTTTCAATGGCAAAAATCAATGAATATTGTAAATGCACAAACAGTAATTTCTCCGCATTGCAAGGTGCAATTCTGAAATTTTTGGCTTTTTCCTGCTCCTCTTAGCATGATAAAGAAGATTCAAAGAGAGTGAGATGCCAGCTCCTTTCATTCAGTCAGTAGCTTCAATCATTTCTGGATGTTTTTCAATGGCAAAAATCAATGAATATTGTAAATGCACAAACAGTAATTTCTCCGCATTGCAAGGTGCAATTCTGAAATTTCTTGCATTTTCCTGCTCCTCTTAGCATGATAAAGAAGATTCAAAGAGAGTGAGATGCCAGCTCCTTTCATTCAGTCAGTAGCTTCAATCATTTCTGGACGTTTTTCAATGGCAAAAATCAATGAATATTGTAAATGCACAAACAGTAATTTCTCCGCATTGCAAGGTGCAATTCTGAAATTTTTTGCTTTTTCCTGCTCCCCTTAGCATGATAAAGAAGATTCAAAGAGAGTGCGATGCCAACTCCTTTCATTCAGTCAGTAGCTTCAAACATTTCTGGTATATGAATAACATGATGTTTTTCAATGGCAAAAATCAATGAATATTGTAAATGCACAAACAGTAATTTCTCCGCATTGCAAGGTGCAATTCTGAAATTTTTTGCTTTTTCCTGCTCCTCTTAGCATGATAAAGAAGATTCAAAGAGAGTGAGATGCCAGCTCCTTTCATTCAGTCAGTAGCTTCAATCATTTCTGGACGTTTTTCAATGGCAAAAATCAATGAATATTGTAAATGCACAAACAGTAATTTCTCCGCATTGCAAGGTGCAAATGCACAAACAGTAATTTCTCCGCATTGCAATGTGCAATTCTGAAATTTTTGCTTTTTTCCTGCTCCTCTTAGCATGATAAGAAGATTCAAAGAGAGTGAGATGCCAGCTCCTTTCATTCAGTCAGTAGCTTCAATCATTTCTGGACGTTTTCAATGGCAAAAATCAATGAATATTGTAAATGCACAAACAGTAATTTCTCCGCATTGCAAGGTGCAATTCTGAAATTTTTTTGCTTTTTCCTGCTCCTCTTAGCATGATAAAGAAGATTCAAGAGAGTGAGATGCCAGCTCCTTCATTCAGTCAGACGATGTTTTTCAATGGCAAAAATCAATGAATATTGTAAATGCACAAACAGTAATTTCTCCGCATTGCAAGGTGCAATTCTGAAATTTTTTGCTTTTTCCTGCTCCTCTTAGCATGAGAAAGAAGATTCAAAGAGAGTGAGATGCCAGCTCCTTTCATTCAGTCAGTAGCTTCAATCATTTCTGGACGTTTTTCAATGGCAAAAATCAATGAATATTGTAAATGCACAAACAGTAATTTCTCCGCATTGCAAGGTGCAATTCTGAAATTTTTTGCTTTTTCCTGCTCCTCTTAGCATGATAAAGAAGATTCAAAGAGAGCGAGATGCCAGCTCCTTTCATTCAGTCAGTAGCTTCAATCATTTCTGGTATATGAATAACATGATGTTTTCAATGGCAAAAATCAATGAATATTGTAAATGCACAAACAGTAATTTCTCCGCATTGCAAGGTGCAATTCTGAAATTTTTTGCTTTTTCCTGCTCCTCTTAGCATGATAGAGAAGATTCAAAGAGAGTGAGATGCCAGCTCCTTTCATTCAGTCAGTAGCTTCAATCATTTCTGGACGTTTTTCAATGGCAAAAATCAATGAATATTGTAAATGCACAAACAGTAATTTCTCCGCATTGCAAGGTGCAATTCTGAAATTTTTTGCTTTTCCTGCTCCTCTTAGCATGATAAAGAAGATTCAAAGAGAGTGAGATGCCAGCTCCTTTCATTCAGTCAGTAGCTTCAAACATTTCTGGTATATGAATAACATGATGTTTTTCAATGGCAAAAATCAATGAATATTGTAAATGCACAAACAGTAATTTCTCCGCATTGCAAGGTGCAATTCTGAAATTTTTTGCTTTTCCTGCTCCTCTTAGCATGATAAAGAAGATTCAAAGAGAGTGAGATGCCAGCTCCTTTCATTCAGTCAGTAGCTTCAATCATTTCTGGACGTTTTTCAATGGCAAAAATCAATGAATATTGTAAATGCACAAACAGTAATTTCTCCGCATTGCAAGGTGCAATTCTGAAATTTTTTGCTTTTTCCTGCTCCTCTTAGCATGATAAAGAAGATTCAAAGAGAGTGAGATGCCAGCTCCTTTCATTCAGTCAGTAGCTTCAATCATTTCTGGACGTTTTTCAATGGCAAAAATCAATGAATATTGTAAATGCACAAACAGTAATTTCTCCGCATTGCAAGGTGCAATTCTGAAATTTTTTGCTTTTTTCCTGCTCCTCTTAGCATGATAAAGAAGATTCAAAGAGAGTGAGATGCCAGCTCCTTTCATTCAGTCAGTAGCTTCAATCATTTCTGGTTATGAATAACAGATGTTTTTCAATGGCAAAATCAATGAATATTGTAAATGCACAAACAGTAATTTCTCCGCATTGCAAGGTGCAATTCTGAAATTTTTTGCTTTTTCCTGCTCCTCTTAGCATGATAAAGAAGATTCAAAGAGAGTGAGATGCCAGCTCCTTTCATTCAGTCAGCAGCTTCAATCATTTCTGGACATTTTTCAATGGCAAAAATCAATGAATATTGTAAAAGCACAAACAGTAATTTCTCCGCATTGCAAGGTGCAATTCTGAAATTTTTTGCTTTTTCCTGCTCCTCTTAGCATGATAAAGAAGATTCAAAGAGAGTGAGATGCCAGCTCCTTTCATTCAGTCAGTAGCTTCAATCATTTCTGGACGTTTTTCAATGGCAAAAATCAATGAATATTGTAAATGCAAAAACAGTAATTTCTCCGCATTGCAAGGTGCAATTCTGAAATTTTTTGCTTTTTCCTGCTCCTCTTAGCATGATAAAGAAGATTCAAAGAGAGTGAGATGCCAGCTCCTTTCATTCAGTCAGTAGCTTCAATCATTTCTGGTATATGAATAACATGATGTTTTTCAATGGCAAAAATCAATGAATATTGTAAATGCACAAACAGTAATTTCTCCGCATTGCAAGTTGCAATTCTGAAATTTTTTGCTTTTTCCTGCTCCTCTTAGCATGATAAAGAAGATTCAAAGAGAGTGAGATGCCAGCTCCTTTCATTCAGTCAGTAGCTTCAATTATTTCTGGACGTTTTTCAATGGCAAAAATCAATGAATATTGTAAATGCACAAACAGTAATTTCTCCGCATTGCAAGGTGCAATTCTGAAATTTTTTGCTTTTTCCTGCTCCTCTTAGCATGATAAAGAAGATTCAAAGAGAGTGAGATGCCAGCTCCTTTCATTCAGTCAGTTGCTTCAATCATTTCTGGACGTTTTTCAATGGCAAAAATCAGTGAATATTGTAAATGCACAAACAGTAATTTCTCCGCATTGCAAGGTGCAATTCTGAAATTTTTTGCTTTTTCCTGCTCCTCTTAGCATGATAAAGAAGATTCAAAGAGAGTGAGATGCCAGCTCCTTTCATTCAGTCAGTAGCTTCAATCATTTCTGGACGTTTTTCAATGGCAAAAATCAATGAATATTGTAAATGCACAAACAGTAATTTCTCCGCATTGCAAGGTGCAATTCTGAAATTTTTTGCTTTTTCCTGCTCCTCTTTGCATGATAAAGAAGATTCAAAGAGAGTGAGATGCCAGCTCCTTTCATTCAGTCAGTAGCTTCAATCATTTCTGGTATATGAATAACATGATGTTTTTCAATGGCAAAAATCAATGAATATTGTAAATGCACAAACAGTAATTTCTCCGCATTGCAAGGTGCAATTCTGAAATTTTTGGCTTTTTCCTGCTCCTCTTAGCATGATAAAGAAGATTCAAAGAGACTGAGATGCCAGCTCCTTTCATTCAGTCAGTAGCTTCAATCATTTCTGGATGTTTTTCAATGGCAAAAATCAATGAATATTGTAAATGCACAAACAGTAATTTCTCCGCATTGCAAGGTGCAATTCTGAAATTTCTTGCATTTTCCTGCTCCTCTTAGCATGATAAAGAAGATTCAAAGAGAGTGAGATGCCAGCTCCTTTCATTCAGTCAGTAGCTTCAATCATTTCTGGACGTTTTTCAATGGCAAAAATCAATGAATATTGTAAATGCACAAACAGTAATTTCTCCGCATTGCAAGGTGCAATTCTGAAATTTTTTGCTTTTTCCTGCTCCTCTTAGCATGATAAAGAAGATTCAAAGAGAGTGAGATGCCAGCTCCTTTCATTCAGTCAGTAGCTTCAAACATTTCTGGTATATGAATAACATGATGTTTTTCAATGGCAAAAATCAATGAATATTGTAAATGCACAAACAGTAATTTCTCCGCATTGCAAGGTGCAATTCTGAAATTTTTTGCTTTTTCCTGCTCCTCTTAGCATGATAAAGAAGATTCAAAGAGAGTGAGATGCCAGCTCCTTTCATTCAGTCAGTAGCTTCAATCATTTCTGGACGTTTTTCAATGGCAAAAATCAATGAATATTGTAAATGCACAAACAGTAATTTCTCCGCATTGCAAGGTGCAATTCTGAAATTTTTTGCTTTTTCCTGCTCCTCTTAGCATGATAAAGAAGATTCAAAGAGAGTGAGATGCCAGCTTCTTTCATTCAGTCAGTAGCTTCAAACATTTCTGAGATATGAATAACATGATGTTTTTCAATGGCAAAAATTAATGAATATTGTAAATGCACAAACAGTAATTTCTCCGCATTGCAAGGTGCAATTCTGAAATTTTTTGCTTTTTCCTGCTCCTCTTAGCATGATAAAGAAGATTCAAAGAGAGTGAGATGCCAGCTCCTTTCATTCAGTCAGTAGCTTCAATCATTTCTGGACGTTTTTCAATGGCAAAAATCAATGAATATTGTAAATGCACAAACAGTAATTTCTCCGCATTGCAAAGTGCAATTCTGAAATTTTTTGCTTTTTCCTGCTCCGCTTAGCATGATAAAGAAGATTCAAAGAGAGTGAGATGCCAGCTCCTTTCATTCAGTCAGTAGCTTCAATCATTTCTGGACGTTTTTCAATGGCAAAAATCAATGAATATTGTAAATGCACAAACAGTAATTTCTCCGCATTGCAAGGTGCAATTCTGAAATTTTTTGCTTTTTCCTGCTCCTCTTAGCATGATAAAGAAGATTCAAAGAGAGTGAGATGCCAGCTCCTTTCATTCAGTCAGTAGCTTCAATCATTTCTGGTATATGAATAACATGATGTTTTTCAATGGCAAAAATCAATGAATATTGTAAATGCACAAACAGTAATTTCTCCGCATTGCAAGTTGCAATTCTGAAATTTTTTGCTTTTTCCTGCTCCTCTTAGCATGATAAAGAAGATTCAAAGAGAGTGAGATTCCAGCTCCTTTCATTCAGTCAGTAGCTTCAATCATTTCTGGACGTTTTTCAATGGCAAAAATCAATGAATATTGTAAATGCACAAACAGTAATTTCTCCGCATTGCAAGATGCAATTCTGAAATTTTTTGCTTTTTCCTGCTCCTCTTAGCATGATAAAGAAGATTCAAAGAGAGTGAGATGCCAGCTCCTTTCATTCAGTCAGTAGCTTCAATCATTTCTGGACGTTTTTCAATGGCAAAAATCAATGAATATTGTAAATGCACAAACAGTAATTTCTCCGCATTGCAAGATGCAATTCTGAAATTTTTTGCTTTTTCCTGCTCCTCTTAGCATGATAAAAAAGATTCAAAGAGAGTGAGATGCCAGCTCCTTTCATTCAGTCAGTAGCTTCAATCATTTCTGGACGTTTTTCAATGGCAAAAATCAATGAATATTGTAAATGCACAAACAGTAATTTCTCCGCATTGCAAGGTGCAATTCTGAAATTTTTTGCTTTTTCCTGCTCCTCTTAGCATGATAAAGAAGATTCAAAGAGAGTGAGATGCCAGCTCCTTTCATTCAGTCAGTAGCTTCAATCATTTCTGGTATATGAATAACATGATGTTTTTCAATGGCAAAAATCAATGAATATTGTAAATGCACAAACAGTAATTTCTCCGCATTGCAAGGTGCAATTCTGAAATTTTTTGCTTTTTCCTGCTCCTCTTAGCATGATAAAGAAGATTCAAAGAGAGTGAGATGCCAGCTCCTTTCATTCAGTCAGTAGCTTCAATCATTTCTGGACGTTTTTCAATGGCAAAAATCAATGAATATTGTAAATGCACAAACAGTAATTTCTCCGCATTGCAAGGTGCAATTCTGAAATTTTTTGCTTTTTCCTGCTCCTCTTAGCATGATAAAGAAGATTCAAAGAGAGTGAGATGCCAGCTCCTTTCATTCAGTCAGTAGCTTCAATCATTTCTGGACGTTTTTCAATGGCAAAAATCAATGAATATTGTAAATGCACAAACAGTAATTTCTCCGCATTGCAAGGTGCAATTCTGAAATTTTTTGCTTTTTCCTGCTCCTCTTAGCATGATAAAGAAGATTCAAAGAGAGTGAGATGCCAGCTCCTTTCATTCAGTCAGTAGCTTCAGTCATTTCTGGACGTTTTTCAATGGCAAAAATCAATGAATATTGTAAATGCACAAACAGTAATTTCTCCGCATTGCAAGGTGCAATTCTGAAATTTTTTGCTTTTTCCTGCTCCTCTTAGCATGATAAAGAAGATTCAAAGAGAGTGAGATGCCAGCTCCTTTCATTCAGTCAGTAGCTTCAAACATTTCTGGTATAAACATTTCTGGATGTTTTTCAATGGCAAAAATCAATGAATATTGTAAATGCACAAACAGTAATATCTCCACATTGCAAGGTGCAATTCTGAACTTTTTTGCTTTTTCCTGCTAATCCTAGCATGATAAAGAAGATTCAAATAGAGTGAGATGCCAGCTCCTTTCATTCAGTCAGTAGCTTCAAACATTTCTGGACGTTTTTCAATGGCAAAATTCAATGAATATTGTAAATGCACAAACAGTAATATCTCCACATTGCCAGGTGCAATTCTGAAATTTTTTGCTTTTTCCTGCTAATCCTAGCATGATAAAGAAGATTCAAAGAGAGTGAGATGCCAGCTCCTTTCATTCAGTCAGTAGCTTCAAACATTTCTGGACGTTTTTCAATGGCAAAATTCAATGAATATTGTAAATGCACAAACAGTAATATCTCCACATTGCCAGGTGCAATTCTGAAATTTTTTGCTTTTTCCTGCTCCTCTTAGCATGATAAAGAAGATTCAAAGAGAGTGAGATGCCAGCTCCTTTCATTCAGTCAGTAGCTTCAATCATTTCTGGACGTTTTTCAATGGCAAAAATCAATGAATATTGTAAATGCACAAACAGTAATTTCTCCGCATTGCAAGGTGCAATTCTGAAATTTTTTGCTTTTTCCTGCTCCTCTTAGCATGATAAAGAAGATTCAAAGAGAGTGAGATGCCAGCTCCTTTCATTCAGTCAGTAGCTTCAATCATTTCTGGTATATGAATAACATGATGTTTTTCAATGGCAAAAATCAATGAATATTGTAAATGCACAAACAGTAATTTCTCCGTATTGCAAGGTGCAATTCTGAAATTTTTTGCTTTTTCCTGCTCCTCTTAGCATGATAAAGAAGATTCAAAGAGAGTGAGATGCCAGCTCCTTTCATTCAGTCAGTAGCTTCAATCATTTCTGGACGTTTTTCAATGGCAAAAATCAATGAATATTGTAAATGCACAAACAGTAATTTCTCCGCATTGCAAGATGCAATTCTGAAATTTTTTGCTTTTTCCTGCTCCTCTTAGCATGATAAAGAAGATTCAAAGAGAGTGAGATGCCAGCTCCTTTCATTCAGTCAGTAGCTTCAGTCATTTCTGGACGTTTTTCAATGCAAAAATCAATGAATATTGTAAATGCACAAACAGTAATTTCTCCGCATTGCAAGGTGCAATTCTGAAATTTTTTGCTTTTTCCTGCTCCTCAGCATGATAAAGAAGATTCAAAGAGAGTGAGATGCCAGCTCCTTTCATTCAGTCAGTAGCTTCAATCATTTCTGGTATATGAATAACATGATGTTTTTCAATGGCAAAAATCAATGAATATTGTAAATGCACAAACAGTAATTTCTCCGCATTGCAAGGTGCAATTCTGAAATTTTTTGCTTTTTCCTGCTCCTCTTAGCATGATAAAGAAGATTCAAAGAGAGTGAGATGCCAGCTCCTTTCATTCAGTCAGTAGCTTCAATCATTTCTGGATGTTTTTCAATGGCAAAAATCAATGAATATTGTAAATGCACAAACAGTAATTTCTCCGCATTGCAAGGTGCAATTCTGAAATTTCTTGCATTTTCCTGCTCCTCTTAGCATGATAAAGAAGATTCAAAGAGAATGAGATGCCAGCTCCTTTCATTCAGTCAGTAGCTTCAATCATTTCTGGACGTTTTTCAATGGCAAAAATCAATGAATATTGTAAATGCACAAACAGTAATTTCTCCGCATTGCAAGGTGCAATTCTGAAATTTTTTGATTTTTCCTGCTCCTCTTAGCATGATAAAGAAGATTCAAAGAGAGTGAGATGCCAGCTCCTTTCATTCAGTCAGTAGCTTCAAACATTTCTGGTATATGAATAACATGATGTTTTTCAATGGCAAAAATCAATGAATATTGTAAATGCACAAACAGTAATTTCTCCGCATTGCAAGGTGCAATTCTGAAATTTTTTGCTTTTTCCTGCTCCTCTTAGCATGATAAAGAAGATTCAAAGAGAGTGAGATGCCAGCTCCTTTCATTCAGTCAGTAGCTTCAATCATTTCTGGACGTTTTTCAATGGCAAAAATCAATGAATATTGTAAATGCACAAACAGTAATTTCTCCGCATTGCAAGGTGCAAGTCTGAAATTTTTTGCTTTTTCCTGCTCCTCTTAGCATGATAAAGAAGATTCAAAGAGAGTGAGATGCCAGCTTCTTTCATTCAGTCAGTAGCTTCAAACATTTCTGGGATATGAATAACATGATGTTTTTCAATGGCAAAAATTAATGAATATTGTAAATGCACAAACAGTAATTTCTCCGCATTGCAAGGTGCAATTCTGAAATTTTTTGCTTTTTCCTGCTCCTCTTAGCATGATAAAGAAGATTCAAAGAGAGTGAGATGCCAGCTCCTTTCATTCAGTCAGTAGCTTCAATCATTTCTGGACGTTTTTCAATGGCAAAAATCAATGAATATTGTAAATGCACAAACAGTAATTTCTCCGCATTGCAAGGTGCAATTCTGAAATTTTTTGCTTTTTCCTGCTCCTCTTAGCATGATAAAGAAGATTCAAAGAGAGTGAGATGCCAGCTCCTTTCATTCAGTCAGTAGCTTCAATCATTTCTGGACGTTTTTCAATGGCAAAAATCAATGAATATTGTAAATGCACAAACAGTAATTTCTCCGCATTGCAAGGTGCAATTCTGAAATTTTTTGCTTTTTCCTGCTCCTCTTAGCATGATAAAGAAGATTCAAAGAGAGTGAGATGCCAGCTCCTTTCATTCAGTCAGTAGCTTCAATCATTTCTGGTATATGAATAACATGATGTTTTTCAATGGCAAAAATCAATGAATATTGTAAATGCACAAACAGTAATTTCTCCGCATTGCAAGTTGCAATTCTGAAATTTTTTGCTTTTTCCTGCTCCTCTTAGCATGATAAAGAAGATTCAAAGAGAGTGAGATTCCAGCTCCTTTCATTCAGTCAGTAGCTTCAATCATTTCTGGACGTTTTTCAATGGCAAAAATCAATGAATATTGTAAATGCACAAACAGTAATTTCTCCGCATTGCAAGGTGCAATTCTGAAATTTTTTGCTTTTTCCTGCTCCTCTTAGCATGATAAAGAAGATTCAAAGAGAGTGAGATGCCAGCTCCTTTCATTCAGTCAGTAGCTTCAATCATTTCTGGACGTTTTTCAATGGCAAAAATCAATGAATATTGTAAATGCACAAACAGTAATTTCTCCGCATTGCAAGATGCAATTCTGAAATTTTTTGCTTTTTCCTGCTCCTCTTAGCATGATAAAGAAGATTCAAAGAGAGTGAGATGCCAGCTCCTTTCATTCAGTCAGTAGCTTCAATCATTTCTGGACGTTTTTCAATGGCAAAAATCAATGAATATTGTAAATGCACAAACAGTAATTTCTCCGCATTGCAAGGTGCAATTCTGAAATTTTTTGCTTTTTCCTGCTCCTCTTAGCATGATAAAGAAGATTCAAAGAGAGTGAGATGCCAGCTCCTTTCATTCAGTCAGTAGCTTCAATCATTTCTGGTATATGAATAACATGATGTTTTTCAATGGCAAAAATCAATGAATATTGTAAATGCACAAACAGTAATTTCTCCGCATTGCAAGGTGCAATTCTGAAATTTTTTGCTTTTTCCTGCTCCTCTTAGCATGATAAAGAAGATTCAAAGAGAGTGAGATGCCAGCTCCTTTCATTCAGTCAGTAGCTTCAATCATTTCTGGACGTTTTTCAATGGCAAAAATCAATGAATATTGTAAATGCACAAACTGTAATTTCTCCGCATTGCAAGGTGCAATTCTGAAATTTTTTGCTTTTTCCTGCTCCTCTTAGCATGATAAAGAAGATTCAAAGAGAGTGAGATGCCAGCTCCTTTCATTCAGTCAGTAGCTTCAGTCATTTCTGGACGTTTTTCAATGGCAAAAATCAATGAATATTGTAAATGCACAAACAGTAATTTCTCCGCATTGCAAGGTGCAATTCTGAAATTTTTTGCTTTTTCCTGCTCCTCTTAGCATGATAAAGAAGATTCAAAGAGAGTGAGATGCCAGCTCCTTTCATTCAGTCAGTAGCTTCAATCATTTCTGGTATATGAATAACATGATGTTTTTCAATGGCAAAAATCAATGAATATTGTAAATGCACAAACAGTAATTTCTCCGCATTGCAAGGTGCAATTCTGAAATTTTTTGCTTTTTCCTGCTCCTCTTAGCATGATAAAGAAGATTCAAAGAGAGTGAGATGCCAGCTCCTTTCATTCAGTCAGTAGCTTCAATCATTTCTGGACGTTTTTCAATGGCAAAAATCAATGAATATTGTAAATGCACAAACAGTAATTTCTCCGCATTGCAAGGTGCAATTCTGAAATTTTTTGCTTTTTCCTGCTCCTCTTAGCATGATAAAGAAGATTCAAAGAGAGTGAGATGCCAGCTCCTTTCATTCAGTCAGTAGCTTCAATCATTTCTGGTATATGAATAACATGATGTTTTTCAATGGCAAAAATCAATGAATATTGTAAATGCACAAACAGTAATTTCTCCGCATTGCAAGTTGCAATTCTGAAATTTTTTGCTTTTTCCTGCTCCTCTTAGCATCATAAAGAAGATTCAAAGAGAGTGAGATTCCAGCTCCTTTCATTCAGTCAGTAGCTTCAATCATTTCTGGACGTTTTTCAATGGCAAAAATCAATGAATATTGTAAATGCACAAACAGTAATTTCTCCGCATTGCAAGGTGCAATTCTGAAATTTTTTGCTTTTTCCTGCTCCTCTTAGCATGATAAAGAAGATTCAAAGAGAGTGAGATGCCAGCTCCTTTCATTCAGTCAGTAGCTTCAATCATTTCTGGACGTTTTTCAATGGCAAAAATCAATGAATATTGTAAATGCACAAACAGTAATTTCTCCGCATTGCAAGATGCAATTCTGAAATTTTTTGCTTTTTCCTGCTCCTCTTAGCATGATAAAGAAGATTCAAAGAGAGTGAGATGCCAGCTCCTTTCATTCAGTCAGTAGCTTCAATCATTTCTGGACGTTTTTCAATGGCAAAAATCAATGAATATTGTAAATGCACAAACAGTAATTTCTCCGCATTGCAAGGTGCAATTCTGAAATTTTTTGCTTTTTCCTGCTCCTCTTAGCATGATAAAGAAGATTCAAAGAGAGTGAGATGCCAGCTCCTTTCATTCAGTCAGTAGCTTCAATCATTTCTGGTATATGAATAACATGATGTTTTTCAATGGCAAAAATCAATGAATATTGTAAATGCACAAACAGTAATTTCTCCGCATTGCAAGGTGCAATTCTGAAATTTTTTGCTTTTTCCTGCTCCTCTTAGCATGATAAAGAAGATTCAAAGAGAGTGAGATGCCAGCTCCTTTCATTCAGTCAGTAGCTTCAATCATTTCTGGACGTTTTTCAATGGCAAAAATCAATGAATATTGTAAATGCACAAACTGTAATTTCTCCGCATTGCAAGGTGCAATTCTGAAATTTTTTGCTTTTTCCTGCTCCTCTTAGCATGATAAAGAAGATTCAAAGAGAGTGAGATGCCAGCTCCTTTCATTCAGTCAGTAGCTTCAGTCATTTCTGGACGTTTTTCAATGGCAAAAATCAATGAATATTGTAAATGCACAAACAGTAATTTCTCCGCATTGCAAGGTGCAATTCTGAAATTTTTTGCTTTTTCCTGCTCCTCTTAGCATGATAAAGAAGATTCAAAGAGAGTGAGATGCCAGCTCCTTTCATTCAGTCAGTAGCTTCAAACATTTCTGGTATAAACATTTCTGGACGTTTTTCAATGGCAAAAATCAATGAATATTGTAAATGCACAAACAGTAATATCTCCACATTGCAAGGTGCAATTCTGAAATTTTTTGCTTTTTCCTGCTAATCCTAGCATGTTAAAGAAGATTCAAATAGAGTGAGATGCCAGCTCCTTTCATTCAGTCAGTAGCTTCAAACATTTCTGGACGTTTTTCAATGGCAAAATTCAATGAATATTGTAAATGCACAAACAGTAATATCTCCACATTGCCAGGTGCAATTCTGAAATTTTTTGCTTTTTCCTGCTAATCCTAGCATGATAAAGAAGATTCAAAGAGAGTGAGATGCCAGCTCCTTTCATTCAGTCAGTAGCTTCAATCATTTCTGGACGTTTTTCAATGGCAAAAATCAATGAATATTGTAAATGCACAAACAGTAATTTCTCCGCATTGCAAGGTACAATTCTGAAATTTTTTGCTTTTTCCTGCTCCTCTTAGCATGATAAAGAAGATTCAAAGAGAGTGAGATGCCAGCTCCTTTCATTCAGTCAGTAGCTTCAATCATTTCTGGACGTTTTTCAATGGCAAAAATCAATGAATATTGTAAATGCACAAACAGTAATTTCTCCGCATTGCAAGGTGCAATTCTGAAATTTTTTGCTTTTTCCTGCTCCTCTTAGCATGATAAAGAAGATTCAAAGAGAGTGAGATGCCAGCTCCTTTCATTCAGTCAGTAGCTTCAATCATTTCTTTTATATGAATAACATGATGTTTTTCAATGGCAAAAATCAATGAATATTGTAAATGCACAAACAGTAATTTCTCCGCATTGCAAGGTGCAATTCTGAAATTTTTTGCTTTTTCCTGCTCCTCTTAGCATGATAAAGAAGATTCAAAGAGAGTGAGATGCCAGCTCCTTTCATTCAGTCAGTAGCTTCAATCATTTCTGGACGTTTTTCAATGGCAAAAATCAATGAATATTGTAAATGCACAAACAGTAATTTCTCCGCATTGCAAGATGCAATTCTGAAATTTTTTGGTTTTTCCTGCTCCTCTTAGCATGATAAAGAAGATTCAAAGAGAGTGAGATGCCAGCTCCTTTCATTCAGTCAGTAGCTTCAGTCATTTCTGGACGTTTTTCAATGGCAAAAATCAATGAATATTGTAAATGCACAAACAGTAATTTCTCCGCATTGCAAGGTGCAATTCTGAAATTTTTTGCTTTTTCCTGCTCCTCTTAGCATGATAAAGAAGATTCAAAGAGAGTGAGATGCCAGCTCCTTTCTTTCAGTCAGTAGCTTCAAACATTTCTGGTATAAACATTTCTGGACGTTTTTCAATGGCAAAAATCAATGAATATTGTAAATGCAAAAACAGTAATATCTCCACATTGCAAGGTGCAATTCTGAAATTTTTTGCTTTTTCCTGCTAATCCTAGCATGATAAAGAAGATTCAAAGAGAGTGAGATGTCAGCTCCTTTCATTCAGTCAGTAGCTTCAAACATTTCTGGTATATGAATAACATGATGTTTTTCAATGGCAAAAATCAATGAATATTGTAAATGCACAAACAGTAATATCTCCACATTGCAAGGTGCAATTCTTAAATTTTTTGCTTTTTCCTGCTAATCCTAGCATGATAAAGAAGATTCAAAGAGAGTGAGATGCCAGCTCCTTTCATTCAGTCAGTAGCTTCAAACATTTCTGGACGTTTTTCAATGGCAAAAATCAATGAATATTGTAAATGCACAAACAGTAATATCTCCACATTGCAAGGTGCAATTCTGAAATTTTTTGCTTTTTCCTGCTACTCCTAGCATGATAAAGAAGATTCAAAGAGAGTGAGATGCCAGCTCCTTTCATTCAGTCAGTAGCTTCAATCATTTCTGGTCGTTTTTCAATGGCAAAAATCAATGAATATTGTAAATGCACAAACAGTAATTTCTCCGCATTGCAAGGTGCAATTCTGAATTTTTTTGCTTTTTCCTGCTCCTCTTAGCATGGTAAAGAAGATTCAAAGAGAGTGAGATGCCAGCTCCTTTCATTCAGTCAGTAGCTTCAGTCATTTCTGGACGTTTTTCAATGGCAAAAATCAATGAATATTGTAAATGCACAAAAAGTAATTTCTCCGCATTGCAAGGTGCAATTCTGAAATTTTTTGCTTTTTCCTGCTCCTCTTAGCATGATAAAGAAGATTCAAAGAGAGTGAGATGCCAGCTCCTTTCATTCAGTCAGTAGCTTCAATCATTTCTGGTATATGAATAACATGATGTTTTTCAATGGCAAAAATCAATGAATATTGTAAATGCACAAACAGTAATTTCTCCGCATTGCAAGGTGCAATTCTGAAATTTTTTGCTCTTTCCTGCTCCTCTTAGCATGATAAAGAAGATTCAAAGAGAGTGAGATGCCAGCTCCTTTCATTCAGTCAGTAGCTTCAATCATTTCTGGACGTTTTTCAATGGCAAAAATCAATGAATATTGTAAATGCACAAACAGTAATTTCTCCGCATTGCAAGATGCAATTCTGAAATTTTTTGCTTTTTCCTGCTCCTCTTAGCATGATAAAGAAGATTCAAAGAGAGTGAGATGCCAGCTCCTTTCATTCAGTCAGTAGCTTCAGTCATTTCTGGACGTTTTTCAATGGCAAAAATCAATGAATATTGTAAATGCACAAACAGTAATTTCTCCGCATTGCAAAGTGCAATTCTGAAATTTTTTGCTTTTTCCTGCTCCTCTTAGCATGATAAAGAAGATTCAAAGAGAGTGAGATGCCAGCTCCTTTCATTCAGTCAGTAGCTTCAAACATTTCTGGTATAAACATTTCTGGATGTTTTTCAATGGCAAAAATCAATGAATATTGTAAATGCACAAACAGTAATATCTCCACATTGCAAGGTGCAATGCTGAAATTTTTTGCTTTTTCCTGCTAATCCTAGGATGATAAAGAAGATTCAAATAGAGTGAGATGCCAGCTCCTTTCATTCAGTCAGTAGCTTCAAACATTTCTGGACGTTTTTCAATGGCAAAAATCAATGAATATTGTAAATGCACAAACAGTAATATCTCCACATTGCAAGGTGCAATTCTGAAATTTTTTGCTTTTTCCTGCTAATCCTAGCATGATAAAGAAGATTCAAAGAGAGTGAGATGTCAGCTCCTTTCATTCAGTCAGTAGCTTCAAACATTTCTGGTATATGAATAACATGATGTTTTTCAATGGCAAAAATCAATGAATATTGTAAATGCACAAACAGTAATATCTCCACATTGCAAGGTGCAATTCTGAAATTTTTTGCTTTTTCCTGCTAATCCTAGCATGATAAAGAAGATTCAAAGAGAGTGAGATGCCAGCTCCTTTCATTCAGTCAGTAGCTTCAAACATTTCTGGACGTTTTTCAATGGCAAAAATCAATGAATATTGTAAATGCACAAACAGTAATATCTCCACATTGCAAGGTGCAATTCTGAAATTTTTTGCTTTTTCCTGCTACTCCTAGCATGATAAAGAAGATTCAAAGAGAGTGAGATGCCAGCTCCTTTCATTCAGTCAGTAGCTTCAAACATTTCTGGACGTTTTTCAATGGCAAAATTCAATGAATATTGTAAATGCACAAACAGTAATATCTCCACATTGCAAGGTGCAATTCTGAAATTTTTTGCTTTTTTTTGCTAATCCTAGCATGATAAAGAAGATTCAAAGAGAGTGAGATGCCAGCTCCTTTCATTCAGTCAGTAGCTTCAAACATTTCTGGACGTTTTTCAATGGCAAAAATCAATGAATATTGTAAATGCACAAACAGTAATTTCTCCGCATTGCAAGGTGCAATTCTGAAATTTTTTGCTTTTTCCTGCTCCTCTTAGCATGATAAAGAAGATTCAAAGAGAGTGAGATGCCAGCTCCTTTCATTCAGTCAGTAGCTTCAATCATTTCTGGACGTTTTTCAATGGCAAAAATCAATGAATATTGTAAATGCACAAACAGTAATTTCTCCGCATTGCAAGGTGCAATTCTGAAATTTTTTGCTTTTTCCTGCTCCTCTTAGCATGATAAAGAAGATTCAAAGAGAGTGAGATGCCAGCTACTTTCATTCAGTCAGTAGCTTCAATCATTTCTGGACGTTTTTCAATGGTAAAAATCAATGAATATTGTAAATGCACAAACAGTAATTTCTCCACATTGCAAGGTGCAATTCTGAAATTTTTTGCTTTTTCCTGCTCCTCTTAGCATTATAAAGAAGATTCAAAGAGAGTGAGATGCCAGCTCCTTTCATTCAGTCAGTAGCTTCAAACATTTCTGGTATATGAATAACATGATGTTTTTCAATGGCAAAAATCAATGAATATTGTAAATGCACAAACAGTAATTTCTCCGCATTGCAAAGTGCAATTCTGAAATTTTTTGCTTTTTCCTGCTCCTCTTAGCATGATAAAGAAGATTCAAAGAGAGTGAGATGCCAGCTCCTTTCATTCAGTCAGTAGCTTCAAACATTTCTGGTATAAACATTTCTGGATGTTTTTCAATGGCAAAAATCAATGAATATTGTAAATGCACAAACAGTAATATCTCCACATTGCAAGGTGCAATTCTGAAATTTTTTGCTTTTTCCTGCTAATCCTAGCATGATAAAGAAGATTCAAATAGAGTGAGATGCCAGCTCCTTTCATTCAGTCAGTAGCTTCAAACATTTCTGGACGTTTTTCAATGGCAAAATTCAATGAATATTGTAAATGCACAAACAGTAATATCTCCACATTGCCAGGTGCAATTCTGAAATTTTTTGCTTTTTCCTGCTAATCCTAGCATGATAAAGAAGATTCAAAGAGAGTGAGATGCCAGCTCCTTTCATTCAGTCAGTAGCTTCAATCATTTCTGGACGTTTTTCAATGGCAAAAATCAATGAATATTGTAAATGCACAAACAGTAATTTCTCCGCATTGCAAGGTGCAATTCTGAAATTTTTTGCTTTTTCCTGCTCCTCTTAGCATGATAAAGAAGATTCAAAGAGAGTGAGATGCCAGCTCCTTTCATTCAGTCAGTAGCTTCAATCATTTCTGGACGTTTTTCAATGGCAAAAATCAATGAATATTGTAAATGCACAAACAGTAATTTCTCCGCATTGCAAGGTGCAATTCTGAAATTTTTTGCTTTTTCCTGCTCCTCTTAGCATGATAAAGAAGATTCAAAGAGAGTGAGATGCCAGCTCCTTTCATTCAGTCAGTAGCTTCAATCATTTCTGGTATATGAATAACATGATGTTTTTCAATGGCAAAAATCAATGAATATTGTAAATGCACAAACAGTAATTTCTCCGCATTGCAAGGTGCAATTCTGAAATTTTTTGCTTTTTCCTGCTCCTCTTAGCATGATAAAGAAGATTCAAAGAGAGTGAGATGCCAGCTCCTTTCATTCAGTCAGTAGCTTCAATCATTTCTGGACGTTTTTCAATGGCAAAAATCAATGAATATTGTAAATGCACAAACAGTAATTTCTCCGCATTGCAAGATGCAATTCTGAAATTTTTTGGTTTTTCCTGCTCCTCTTAGCATGATAAAGAAGATTCAAAGAGAGTGAGATGCCAGCTCCTTTCATTCAGTCAGTAGCTTCAGTCATTTCTGGACGTTTTTCAATGGCAAAAATCAATGAATATTGTAAATGCACAAACAGTAATTTCTCCGCATTGCAAGGTGCAATTCTGAAATTTTTTGCTTTTTCCTGCTCCTCTTAGCATGATAAAGAAGATTCAAAGAGAGTGAGATGCCAGCTCCTTTCTTTCAGTCAGTAGCTTCAAACATTTCTGGTATAAACATTTCTGGACCTTTTTCAATGGCAAAAATCAATGAATATTGTAAATGCACAAACAGTAATATCTCCACATTGCAAGGTGCAATTCTGAAATTTTTTGCTTTTTCCTGCTAATCCTAGCATGATAAAGAAGATTCAAAGAGAGTGAGATGTCAGCTCCTTTCATTCAGTCAGTAGCTTCAAACATTTCTGGTATATGAATAACATGATGTTTTTCAATGGCAAAAATCAATGAATATTGTAAATGCACAAACAGTAATATCTCCACATTGCAAGGTGCAATTCTTAAATTTTTTGCTTTTTCCTGCTAATCCTAGCATGATAAAGAAGATTCAAAGAGAGTGAGATGCCAGCTCCTTTCATTCAGTCAGTAGCTTCAAACATTTCTGGACGTTTTTCAATGGCAAAAATCAATGAATATTGTAAATGCACAAACAGTAATATCTCCACATTGCAAGGTGCAATTCTGAAATTTTTTGCTTTTTCCTGCTACTCCTAGCATGATAAAGAAGATTCAAAGAGAGTGAGATGCCAGCTCCTTTCATTCAGTCAGTAGCTTCAATCATTTCTGGTCGTTTTTCAATGGCAAAAATCAATGAATATTGTAAATGCACAAACAGTAATTTCTCCGCATTGCAAGGTGCAATTCTGAATTTTTTTGCTTTTTCCTGCTCCTCTTAGCATGGTAAAGAAGATTCAAAGAGAGTGAGATGCCAGCTCCTTTCATTCAGTCAGTAGCTTCAGTCATTTCTGGACGTTTTTCAATGGCAAAAATCAATGAATATTGTAAATGCACAAAAAGTAATTTCTCCGCATTGCAAGGTGCAATTCTGAAATTTTTTGCTTTTTCCTGCTCCTCTTAGCATGATAAAGAAGATTCAAAGAGAGTGAGATGCCAGCTCCTTTCATTCAGTCAGTAGCTTCAATCATTTCTGGTATATGAATAACATGATGTTTTTCAATGGCAAAAATCAATGAATATTGTAAATGCACAAACAGTAATTTCTCCGCATTGCAAGGTGCAATTCTGAAATTTTTTGCTTTTTCCTGCTCCTCTTAGCATGATAAAGAAGATTCAAAGAGAGTGAGATGCCAGCTCCTTTCATTCAGTCAGTAGCTTCAATCATTTCTGGACGTTTTTCAATGGCAAAAATCAATGAATATTGTAAATGCACAAACAGTAATTTCTCCGCATTGCAAGATGCAATTCTGAAATTTTTTGCTTTTTCCTGCTCCTCTTAGCATGATAAAGAAGATTCAAAGAGAGTAAGATGCCAGCTCCTTTCATTCAGTCAGTAGCTTCAGTCATTTCTGGACGTTTTTCAATGGCAAAAATCAATGAATATTGTAAATGCACAAACAGTAATTTCTCCGCATTGCAAAGTGCAATTCTGAAATTTTTTGCTTTTTCCTGCTCCTCTTAGCATGATAAAGAAGATTCAAAGAGAGTGAGATGCCAGCTCCTTTCATTCAGTCAGTAGCTTCAAACATTTCTGGTATAAACATTTCTGGATGTTTTTCAATGGCAAAAATCAATGAATATTGTAAATGCACAAACAGTAATATCTCCACATTGCAAGGTGCAATGCTGAAATTTTTTGCTTTTTCCTGCTAATCCTAGGATGATAAAGAAGATTCAAATAGAGTGAGATGCCAGCTCCTTTCATTCAGTCAGTAGCTTCAAACATTTCTGGACGTTTTTCAATGGCAAAAATCAATGAATATTGTAAATGCACAAACAGTAATATCTCCACATTGCAAGGTGCAATTCTGAAATTTTTTGCTTTTTCCTGCTAATCCTAGCATGATAAAGAAGATTCAAAGAGAGTGAGATGTCAGCTCCTTTCATTCAGTCAGTAGCTTCAAACATTTCTGGTATATGAATAACATGATGTTTTTCAATGGCAAAAATCAATGAATATTGTAAATGCACAAACAGTAATATCTCCACATTGCAAGGTGCAATTCTGAAATTTTTTGCTTTTTCCTGCTAATCCTAGCATGATAAAGAAGATTCAAAGAGAGTGAGATGCCAGCTCCTTTCATTCAGTCAGTAGCTTCAAACATTTCTGGACGTTTTTCAATGGCAAAAATCAATGAATATTGTAAATGCACAAACAGTAATATCTCCACATTGCAAGGTGCAATTCTGAAATTTTTTGCTTTTTCCTGCTACTCCTAGCATGATAAAGAAGATTCAAAGAGAGTGAGATGCCAGCTCCTTTCATTCAGTCAGTAGCTTCAAACATTTCTGGACGTTTTTCAATGGCAAAATTCAATGAATATTGTAAATGCACAAACAGTAATATCTCCACATTGCAAGGTGCAATTCTGAAATTTTTTGCTTTTTTTTGCTAATCCTAGCATGATAAAGAAGATTCAAAGAGAGTGAGATGCCAGCTCCTTTCATTCAGTCAGTAGCTTCAAACATTTCTGGACGTTTTTCAATGGCAAAAATCAATGAATATTGTAAATGCACAAACAGTAATTTCTCCGCATTGCAAGGTGCAATTCTGAAATTTTTTGCTTTTTCCTGCTCCTCTTAGCATGATAAAGAAGATTCAAAGAGAGTGAGATGCCAGCTCCTTTCATTCAGTCAGTAGCTTCAATCATTTCTGGACGTTTTTCAATGGCAAAAATCAATGAATATTGTAAATGCACAAACAGTAATTTCTCCGCATTGCAAGGTGCAATTCTGAAATTTTTTGCTTTTTCCTGCTCCTCTTAGCATGATAAAGAAGATTCAAAGAGAGTGAGATGCCAGCTACTTTCATTCAGTCAGTAGCTTCAATCATTTCTGGACGTTTTTCAATGGTAAAAATCAATGAATATTGTAAATGCACAAACAGTAATTTCTCCACATTGCAAGGTGCAATTCTGAAATTTTTTGCTTTTTCCTGCTCCTCTTAGCATTATAAAGAAGATTCAAAGAGAGTGAGATGCCAGCTCCTTTCATTCAGTCAGTAGCTTCAAACATTTCTGGTATATGAATAACATGATGTTTTTCAATGGCAAAAATCAATGAATATTGTAAATGCACAAACAGTAATTTCTCCGCATTGCAAAGTGCAATTCTGAAATTTTTTGCTTTTTCCTGCTCCTCTTAGCATGATAAAGAAGATTCAAAGAGAGTGAGATGCCAGCTCCTTTCATTCAGTCAGTAGCTTCAAACATTTCTGGTATAAACATTTCTGGATGTTTTTCAATGGCAAAAATCAATGAATATTGTAAATGCACAAACAGTAATATCTCCACATTGCAAGGTGCAATGCTGAAATTTTTTGCTTTTTCCTGCTAATCCTAGGATGATAAAGAAGATTCAAATAGAGTGAGATGCCAGCTCCTTTCATTCAGTCAGTAGCTTCAAACATTTCTGGACGTTTTTCAATGGCAAAAATCAATGAATATTGTAAATGCACAAACAGTAATATCTCCACATTGCAAGGTGCAATTCTGAAATTTTTTGCTTTTTCCTGCTAATCCTAGCATGATAAAGAAGATTCAAAGAGAGTGAGATGTCAGCTCCTTTCATTCAGTCAGTAGCTTCAAACATTTCTGGTATATGAATAACATGATGTTTTTCAATGGCAAAAATCAATGAATATTGTAAATGCACAAACAGTAATATCTCCACATTGCAAGGTGCAATTCTGAAATTTTTTGCTTTTTCCTGCTCCTCTTAGCATGATAAAGAAGATTCAAAGAGAGTGAGATGCCAGCTCCTTTCATTCAGTCAGTAGCTTCAATCATTTCTGGACGTTTTTCAATGGCAAAAATCAATGAATATTGTAAATGCACAAACAGTAATTTCTCCGCATTGCAAGGTGCAATTCTGAAATTTTTTGCTTTTTCCTGCTCCTCTTAGCATGACAAAGAAGATTCAAAGAGAGTAAGATGCCAGCTCCTTTCATTCAGTCAGTAGCTTCTATCATTTCTGGTATATGAATAACATGATGTTTTTCAATGGCAAAAATCAATGAATATTGTAAGTGCACAAACAGTAATTTCTCCGCATTGCAAGGTGCAATTCTGAAATTTTTTGCTTTTTCCTGCTCCTCTTAGCATGATAAAGAAGATTCAAAGAGAGTGAGATGCCAGCTCCTTTCATTCAGTCAGTAGCTTCAATCATTTCTGGTATATGAATAACATGATGTTTTTCAATGGCAAAAATCAATGAATATTGTAAATGCACAAACAGTAATTTCTCCGCATTGCAAGGTGCAATTCTGAAATTTTTTGCTTTTTCCTGCTCCTCTTAGCATGATAAAGAAGATTCAAAGAGAGTGAGATGCCAGCTCCTTTCATTCAGTCAGTAGCTTCAATCATTTCTGGACGTTTTTCAATGGCAAAAATCAATGAATATTGTAAATGCACAAACAGTAATTTCTCCGCATTGCAAGGTGCAATTCTGAAATTTTTTGCTTTTTCCTGCTCCTCTTAGCATGATAAACAAGATTGAAAGAGAGTGAGATGCCAGCTCCTTTCATTCAGTCAGTAGCTTCAATCATTTCTGGACGTTTTTCAATGGCAAAAATCAATGAATATTGTAAATGCACAAACAGTAATTTCTCCGCATTGCAAGGTGCAATTCTGAAATTTTTTGCTTTTTCCTGCTCCTCTTAGCATGATAAAGAAGATTCAAAGAGAGTGAGATGCCAGATCCTTTCATTCAGTCAGTAGCTTCAAACATTTCTGGTATATGAATAACATGATGTTTTTCAATGGCAAAAATCAATGAATATTGTAAATGCACAAACAGTAATTTCTCCGCATTGCAAGGTGCAAGTCTGAAATTTTTTGCTTTTTCCTGCTCCTCTTAGCATGATAAAGAAGATTCAAAGAGAGTGAGATGCCAGCTACTTTCATTCAGTCAGTAGCTTCAATCATTTCTGGACGTTTTTCAATGGTAAAAATCAATGAATATTGTAAATGCACAAACAGTAATTTCTCCACATTGCAAGGTGCAATTCTGAAATTTTTTGCTTTTTCCTGCTCCTCTTAGCATGATAAAGAAGATTCAAAGAGAGTGAGATGCCAGCTCCTTTCATTCAGTCAGTAGCTTCAAACATTTCTGGTATATGAATAACATGATGTTTTTCAATGGCAAAAATCAATGAATATTGTAAATGCACAAACAGTAATTTCTCTGGATTGCAAGGTGCAATTCTGAAATTTTTTGCTTTTTCCTGCTCCTCTTAGCATGATAAAGAAGATTCAAAGAGAGTGAGATGCCAGCTACTTTCATTCAGTCAGTAGCTTCAATCATTTCTGGACGTTTTTCAATGGTAAAAATCAATGAATATTGTAAATGCACAAACAGTAATTTCTCCACATTGCAAGGTGCAATTCTGAAATTTTTTGCTTTTTCCTGCTCCTCTTAGCATGATAAAGAAGATTCAAAGAGAGTGAGATGCCAGCTCCTTTCATTCAGTCAGTAGCTTCAAACATTTCTGGTATATGAATAACATGATGTTTTTCAATGGCAAAAATCAATGAATATTGTAAATGCACAAACAGTAATTTCTCCGCATTGCAAGGTGCAATTCTGAAATTTTTTGCTTTTTCCTGCTCCACTTAGCATGATAAAGAAGATTCAAAGAGAGTGAGATGCCAGCTCCTTTCATTCAGTCAGTAGCTTCAATCATTTCTGGACGTTTTTCAATGGCAAAAATCAATGAATATTGTAAATGCACAAACAGTAATTTCTCCGCATTGCAAGGTGCAATTCTGAAATTTTTTGCTTTTTCCTGCTCCTCTTAGCATGACAAAGAATATTCAAAGAGAGTAAGATGCCAGCTCCTTTCATTCAGTCAGTAGCTTCTATCATTTCTGGTATATGAATAACATGATGTTTTTCAATGGCAAAAATCAATGAATATTGTAAGTGCATAAACAGTAATTTCTCCGCATTGCAAGGTGCAATTCTGAAATTTTTTGCTTTTTCCTGCTCCTCTTAGCATGATAAAGAAGATTCAAAGAGAGTGAGATGCCAGCTCCTTTCATTCAGTCAGTAGCTTCAATCATTTCTGGACGTTTTTCAATGGCAAAAATCAATGAATATTGTAAATGCACAAACAGTAATTTCTCCGCATTGCAAGGTGCAATTCTGAAATTTTTTGCTTTTTCCTGCTCCTCTTAGCATGATAAAGAAGATTCAAAGAGAGTGAGATGCCAGCTCCTTTCATTCAGTCAGTAGCTTCAATCATTTCTGGATGTTTTTCAATGGCAAAAATCAATGAATATTGTAAATGCACAAACTGTAATTTCTCCGCATTGCAAGGTGCAATTCTGAAATTTTTTGCTTTTTCCTGCTCCTCTTAGCATGATAAAGAAGATTCAAAGAGAGTGAGATGCCAGCTCCTTTCATTCAGTCAGTAGCTTCAATCATTTCTGGACGTTTTTCAATGGCAAAAATCAATGAATATTGTAAATGCACAAACAGTAATTTCTCCGCATTGCAAGGTGCAATTCTGAAATTTTTTGCTTTTTCCTGCTCCTCTTAGCATGATAAAGAAGATTCAAAGAGAGTGAGATGCCAGCTCCTTTCATTCAGTCAGTACCTTCAATCATTTCTGGATGTTTTTCAATGGCAAAAATCAATGAATATTGTAAATGCACAAACAGTAATTTCTCCGCATTGCAAGGTGCAATTCTGAAATTTTTTGCTTTTTCCCGCTCCTCTTAGCATGATAAAGAAGATTCAAAGAGAGTGAGGTGCCAGCTCCTTTCATTCAGTCAGTAGCTTCAAACATTTCTGGTATATGAATAACATGTTTTTCAATGGCAAAAATCATTGAATATTGTAAATGCACAAACAGTAATTTCTCCGCATTGCAAGGTGCAATTCTGAAATTTTTTGATTTTTCCTGCTCCTCTTAGCATGATAAAGAAGATTCAAAGAGAGTGAGATGCCAGCTCCTTTCATTCAGTCAGTAGCTTCAATCATTTCTGGACGTTTTTCAATGGCAAAAATCAATGAATATTGTAAATGCACAAACAGTAATTTCTCCGCATTGCAAGGTGCAATTCTGAAATTTTTTGCTTTTTCCTGCTCCTCTTAGCATGATAAAGAAGATTCAAAGAGAGTGAGATGCCAGCTCCTTTCATTCAGTCAGTAGCTTCAATCATTTCTGGACGTTTTTCAATGGCAAAAATCAATGAATATTGTAAATGCACAAACAGTAATTTCTCCGCATTGCAAGGTGCAATTCTGAAATTTTTTGCTTTTTCCTGCTCCTCTTAGCATGATAAAGAAGATTCAAAGAGAGTGAGATGCCAGCTCCTTTCATTCAGTCAGTAGCTTCAAACATTTCTGGTATATGAATAACATGATGTTTTTCAATGGCAAAAATCAATGAATATTGTAAATGCACAAACAGTAATTTCTCCGCATTGCAAGGTGCAAGTCTGAAATTTTTTGCTTTTTCCTGCTCCTCTTAGCATGATAAAGAAGATTCAAAGAGAGTGAGATGCCAGCTACTTTCATTCAGTCAGTAGCTTCAATCATTTCTGGACGTTTTTCAATGGTAAAAATCAATGAATATTGTAAATGCACAAACAGTAATTTCTCCACATTGCAAGGTGCAATTCTGAAATTTTTTGCTTTTTCCTGCTCCTCTTAGCATGATAAAGAAGATTCAAAGAGAGTGAGATGCCAGCTCCTTTCATTCAGTCAGTAGCTTCAAACATTTCTGGTATATGAATAACATGATGTTTTTCAATGGCAAAAATCAATGAATATTGTAAATGCACAAACAGTAATTTCTCCGCATTGCAAGGTGCAATTCTGAAATTTTTTGCTTTTTCCTGCTCCTCTTAGCATGATAAAGAAGATTCAAAGAGAGTGAGATGCCAGCTCCTTTCATTCAGTCAGTAGCTTCAAACATTTCTGGTATATGAATAACATGATGTTTTTCAATGGCAAAAATCAATGAATATTGTAAATGCACAAAGAGTAATTTCTCCGCATTGCAAGGTGCAATTCTGAAATTTTTTGCTTTTTCCTGCTCCTCTTAGCATGATAAAGAAGATTCAAAGAGAGTGAGATGCCAGCTCCTTTCATTCAGTCAGTAGCTTCAATCATTTCTGGACGTTTTTCAATGGCAAAAATCAATGAATATTGTAAATGCACAAACAGTAATTTCTCCGCATTGCAAGGTGCAATTCTGAAATTTTTTGCTTTTTCCTGCTCCTCTTAGCATGATAAAGAAGATTCAAAGAGAGTGAGATGCCAGCTCCTTTCATTCAGTCAGTAGCTTCAATCATTTCTGGACGTTTTTCAATGGCAAAAATCAATGAATATTGTAAATGCACAAACAGTAATTTCTCCGCATTGCAAGGTGCAATTCTGAAATTTTTTGCTTTTTCCTGCTCCTCTTAGCATGATAAAGAAGATTCAAAGAGAGTGAGATGCCAGCTCCTTTCATTCAGTCAGTAGCTTCAAACATTTCTGGTATATGAATAACATGATGTTTTTCAATGGCAAAAATCAATGAATATTGTAAATGCACAAACAGTAATTTCTCTGCATTGCAAGGTGCAATTCTGAAATTTTTTGCTTTTTACTGCTCCTCTTAGCATGATAAAGAAGATTCAAAGAGAGTGAGATGCCAGCTCCTTTCATTCAGTCAGTAGCTTCAATCATTTCTGGACGATTTTCAATGGCAAAAATCAATGAATATTGTAAATGCACAAACAGTAATTTCTCCGCATTGCAAGGTGCAATTCTGAAATTTTTTGCTTTTTCCTGCTCCTCTTAGCATGATAAAGAAGATTCAAAGAGAGTGAGATGCCAGCTCCTTTCATTCAGTCAGTAGCTTCAATCATTTCTGGACGTTTTTCAATGGCAAAAATCAATGAATATTGTAAATACACAAACAGTAATTTCTCCGCATTGCAAGGTGCAATTCTGAAATTTTTTGCTTTTTCCTGCTCCTCTTAGCATGACAAAGAAGATTCAAAGAGAGTAAGATGCCAGCTCCTTTCATTCAGTCAGTAGCTTCAATCATTTCTGGTATATGAATAACATGATGTTTTTCAATGGCAAAAATCAATGAATATTGTAAATGCACAAACAGTAATTTCTCCGCATTGCAAGGTGCAATTCTGAAATTTTTTGCTTTTTCCTGCTCCTCTTAGCATGATAAAGAAGATTCAAAGAGAGTGAGATGCCAGCTCCTTTCATTCAGTCAGTAGCTTCAATCATTTCTGGACGTTTTTCAATGGCAAAAATCAATGAATATTGTAAATGCACAAACAGTAATTTCTCCGCATTGCAAGGTGCAATTCTGAAATTTTTTGCTTTTTCCTGCTCCTCTTAGCATGATAAAGAAGATTCAAAGAGAGTGAGATGCCAGCTCCTTTCATTCAGTCAGTAGCTTCAATCATTTCTGGACGTTTTTCAATGGCAAAAATCAATGAATATTGTAAATGCACAAACAGTAATTTCTCCGCATTGCAAGGTGCAATTCTGAAATTTTTTGCTTTTTCCTGCTCCTCTTAGCATGATAAAGAAGATTCAAAGAGAGTGAGATGCCAGCTCCTTTCATTCAGTCAGTAGCTTCAAACATTTCTGGTATATGAATAACATGATGTTTTTCAATGGCAAAAATCAATGAATATTGTAAAAGCACAAACAGTAATTTCTCCGCATTGCAAGGTGCAATTCTGAAATTTTTTGCTTTTTCCTGCTCCTCTTAGCATGATAAAGAAGATTCAAAGAGAGTGAGATGCCAGCTCCTTTCATTCAGTCAGTAGCTTCAATCATTTCTGGACGTTTTTCAATGGCAAAAATCAATGAATATTGTAAATGCACAAACAGTAATTTCTCCGCATTGCAAGGTGCAATTCTGAAATTTTTTGCTTTTTCCTGCTCCTCTTAGCATGATAAAGAAGATTCAAAGAGAGTGAGATGCCAGCTCCTTTCATTCAGTCAGTAGCTTCAATCATTTCTGGTATATGAATAACATGATGTTTTTCAATGGCAAAAATCAATGAATATTGTAAATGCACAAACAGTAATTTCTCCGCATTGCAAGTTGCAATTCTGAAATTTTTTGCTTTTTCCTGCTCCTCTTAGCATGATAAAGAAGATTCAAAGAGAGTGAGATGCCAGCTCCTTTCATTCAGTCAGTAGCTTCAATCATTTCTGGACGTTTTTCAATGGCAAAAATCAATGAATATTGTAAATGCACAAACAGTAATTTCTCCGCATTGCAAGGTGCAATTCTGAAATTTTTTGCTTTTTCCTGCTCCTCTTAGCATGATAAAGAAGATTCAAAGAGAGTGAGATGCCAGCTCCTTTCATTCAGTCAGTAGCTTCAATCATTTCTGGACGTTTTTCAATGGCAAAAATCAATGAATATTGTAAATGCACAAACAGTAATTTCTCCGCATTGGAAGGTGCAATTCTGAAATTTTTTGCTTTTTCCTGCTCCTCTTAGCATGATAAAGAAGATTCAAAGAGAGTGAGATGCCAGCTCCTTTCATTCAGTCAGTAGCTTCAAACATTTCTGGTATATGAATAACATGATGTTTTTCAATGGCAAAAATCAATGAATATTGTAAAAGCACAAACAGTAATTTCTCCGCATTGCAAGGTGCAATTCTGAAATTTTTTGCTTTTTCCTGCTCCTCTTAGCATGATAAAGAAGATTCAAAGAGAGTGAGATGCCAGCTCCTTTCATTCAGTCAGTAGCTTCAATCATTTCTGGACGTTTTTCAATGGCAAAAATCAATGAATATTGTAAATGCACAAACAGTAATTTCTCCGCATTGCAAGGTGCAATTCTGAAATTTTTTGCTTTTTCCTGCTCCTCTTAGCATGATAAAGAAGATTCAAAGAGAGTGAGATGCCAGCTCCTTTCATTCAGTCAGTAGCTTCAATCATTTCTGGACGTTTTTCAATGGCAAAAATCAATGAATATTGTAAATGCACAAACAGTAATTTCTCCGCATTGCAAGGTGCAATTCTGAAATTTTTTGCTTTTTCCTGCTCCTCTTAGCATGATAAAGAAGATTCAAAGAGAGTGAGATGCCAGCTCCTTTCATTCAGTCAGTAGCTTCAAACATTTCTGGTATATGAATAACATGATGTTTTTCAATGGCAAAAATCAATGAATATTGTAAAAGCACAAACAGTAATTTCTCCGCATTGCAAGGTGCAATTCTGAAATTTTTTGCTTTTTCCTGCTCCTCTTAGCATGATAAAGAAGATTCAAAGAGAGTGAGATGCCAGCTCCTTTCATTCAGTCAGTAGCTTCAATCATTTCTGGACGTTTTTCAATGGCAAAAATCAATGAATATTGTAAATGCACAAACAGTAATTTCTCCGCATTGCAAGGTGCAATTCTGAAATTTTTTGCTTTTTCCTGCTCCTCTTAGCATGATAAAGAAGATTCAAAGAGAGTGAGATGCCAGCTCCTTTCATTCAGTCAGTAGCTTCAATCATTTCTGGTATATGAATAACATGATGTTTTTCAATGGCAAAAATCAATGAATATTGTAAATGCACAAACAGTAATTTCTCCGCATTGCAAGGTGCAATTCTGAAATTTTTTGCTTTTTCCTGCTCCTCTTAGCATGATAAAGAAGATTCAAAGAGAGTGAGATGCCAGCTCCTTTCATTCAGTCAGTAGCTTCAATCATTTCTGGACGTTTTTCAATGGCAAAAATCAATGAATATTGTGAATGCACAAACAGTAATTTCTCCGCATTGCAAGGTGCAATTCTGAAATTTTTTGCTTTTTCCTGCTCCTCTTAGCATGATAAAGAAGATTCAAAGAGAGTGAGATGCCAGCTCCATTCATTCAGTCAGTAGCTTCAATCATTTCTGGACGTTTTTCAATGGCAAAAATCAATGAATATTGTAAATGCACAAACAGTAATTTCTCCGCATTGCAAGGTGCAATTCTGAAATTTTTTGCTTTTTCCTGCTCCTCTTAGCATGATAAAGAAGATTCAAAGAGAGTGAGATGCCAGCTCCTTTCATTCAGTCAGTAGCTTCAAACATTTCTGGTATATGAATAACATGATGTTTTTCAATGGCAAAAATCAATGAATATTGTAAAAGCACAAACAGTAATTTCTCCGCATTGCAGGGTGCAATTCTGAAATTTTTTGCTTTTTCCTGCTCCTCTTAGCATGATAAAGAAGATTCAAAGAGAGTGAGATGCCAGCTCCTTTCATTCAGTCAGTAGCTTCAATCATTTCTGGACGTTTTTCAATGGCAAAAATCAATGAATATTGTAAATGCACAAACAGTAATTTCTCCGCATTGCAAGGTGCAATTCTGAAATTTTTTGCTTTTTCCTGCTCCTCTTAGCATGATAAAGAAGATTCAAAGAGAGTGAGATGCCAGCTCCTTTCATTCAGTCAGTAGCTTCAATCATTTCTGGTATATGAATAACATGATGTTTTTCAATGGCAAAAATCAATGAATATTGTAAATGCACAAACAGTAATTTCTCCACATTGCAAGGTGCAATTCTGAAATTTTTTGCTTTTTCCTGCTCCTCTTAGCATGATAAAGAAGATTCAAAGAGAGTGAGATGCCAGCTCCTTTCATTCAGTCAGTAGCTTCAATCATTTCTGGACGTTTTTCAATGGCAAAATTCAATGAATATTGTAAATGCACAAACAGTAATTTCTCCGCATTGCAAGGTGCAATTCTGAAATTTTTTGCTTTTTCCTGCTCCTCTTAGCATGACAAAGAAGATTCAAAGAGAGCGAGATGCCAGCTCCTTTCATTCAGTCAGTAGCTTCAATCATTTCTGGTATATGAATAACATGATGTTTTTCAATGGCAAAAATCAATGAATATTGTAAATGCACAAACAGTAATTTCTCCGCATTGCAAGGTGCAATTCTGAAATTTTTTGCTTTTTCCTGCTCCTCTTAGCATGATAAAGAAGATTCAAAGAGAGTGAGATGCCAGCTCCTTTCATTCAGTCAGTAGCTTCAATCATTTCTGGACGTTTTTCAATGGCAAAAATCAATGAATATTGTAAATGCACAAACAGTAATTTCTCCGCATTGCAAGGTGCAATTCTGAAATTTTTTGATTTTTCCTGCTCCTCTTAGCATGATAAAGAAGATTCAAAGAGAGTGAGATGCCAGCTCCTTTCATTCAGTCAGTAGCTTCAATCATTTCTGGACGTTTTTCAATGGCAAAAATCAATGAATATTGTAAATGCACAAACAGTAATTTCTCCGCATTGCAAGGTGCAATTCTGAAATTTTTTGCTTTTTCCTGCTCCTCTTAGCATGATAAAGAAGATTCAAAGAGAGTGAGATGCCAGCTCCTTTCATTCAGTCAGTAGCTTCAATCATTTCTGGTATATGAATAACATGATGTTTTTCAATGGCAAAAATCAATGAATATTGTAAATGCACAAACAGTAATTTCTCCGCATTGCAAGGTGCAATTCTGAAATTTTTTGCTTTTTCCTGCTCCTCTTAGCATGATAAAGAAGATTCAAAGAGAGTGAGATGCCAGCTCCTTTCATTCAGTCAGTAGCTTCAAACATTTCTGGTATATGAATAACATGATGTTTTTCAATGGCAAAAATCAATGAATATTGTAAAAGCACAAACAGTAATTTCTCCGCATTGCAAGGTGCAATTCTGAAATTTTTTGCTTTTTCCTGCTCCTCTTAGCATGATAAAGAAGATTCAAAGAGAGTGAGATGCCAGCTCCTTTCATTCAGTCAGTAGCTTCAATCATTTCTGGACGTTTTTCAATGGCAAAAATCAATGAATATTGTAAATGCACAAACAGTAATTTCTCCGCATTGCAAGGTGCAATTCTGAAATTTTTTGCTTTTTCCTGCTCCTCTTAGCATGATAAAGAAGATTCAAAGAGAGTGAGATGCCAGCTCCTTTCATTCAGTCAGTAGCTTCAATCATTTCTGGACGTTTTTCAATGGCAAAAATCAATGAATATTGTAAATGCACAAACAGTAATTTCTCCGCATTGCAAGGTGCAATTCTGAAATTTTTTGCTTTTTCCTTCACCTCTTTGCATGATAAAGAAGATTCAAAGAGAGTGAGATGCCAGCTCCTTTCATTCAGTCAGTAGCTTCAATCATTTCTGGTATATGAATAACATGATGTTTTTCAATGGCAAAAATCAATGAATATTGTAAATGCACAAACAGTAATTTCTCCGCATTGCAAGGTGCAATTCTGAAATTTTTGGCTTTTTCCTGCTCCTCTTAGCATGATAAAGAAGATTCAAAGAGAGTGAGATGCCAGCTCCTTTCATTCAGTCAGTAGCTTCAATCATTTCTGGATGTTTTTCAATGGCAAAAATCAATGAATATTGTAAATGCACAAACAGTAATTTCTCCGCATTGCAAGGTGCAATTCTGAAATTTCTTGCATTTTCCTGCTCCTCTTAGCATGATAAAGAAGATTCAAAGAGAGTGAGATGCCAGCTCCTTTCATTCAGTCAGTAGCTTCAATCATTTCTGGACGTTTTTCAATGGCAAAAATCAATGAATATTGTAAATGCACAAACAGTAATTTCTCCGCATTGCAAGGTGCAATTCTGAAATTTTTTGCTTTTTCCTGCTCCTCTTAGCATGATAAAGAAGATTCAAAGAGAGTGAGATGCCAGCTCCTTTCATTCAGTCAGTAGCTTCAAACATTTCTGGTATATGAATAACATGATGTTTTTCAATGGCAAAAATCAATGAATATTGTAAATGCAAAAACAGTAATTTCTCCGCATTGCAAGGTGCAATTCTGAAATTTTTTGCTTTTTCCTGCTCCTCTTAGCATGATAAAGAAGATTCAAAGAGAGTGAGATGCCAGCTCCTTTCATTCAGTCAGTAGCTTCAATCATTTCTGGACGTTTTTCAATGGCAAAAATCAATGAATATTGTAAATGCACAAACAGTAATTTCTCCGCATTGCAAGGTGCAATTCTGAAATTTTTTGCTTTTTCCTGCTCCTCTTAGCATGATAAAGAAGATTCAAAGAGAGTGAGATGCCAGCTTCTTTCATTCAGTCAGTAGCTTCAAACATTTCTGGGATATGAATAACATGATGTTTTTCAATGGCAAAAATTAATGAATATTGTAAATGCACAAACAGTAATTTCTCCGCATTGCAAGGTGCAATTCTGAAATTTTTTGCTTTTTCCTGCTCCTCTTAGCATGATAAAGAAGATTCAAAGAGAGTGAGATGCCAGCTCCTTTCATTCAGTCAGTAGCTTCAATCATTTCTGGACGTTTTTCAATGGCAAAAATCAATGAATATTGTAAATGCACAAACAGTAATTTCTCCGCATTGCAAGGTGCAATTCTGAAATTTTTTGCTTTTTCCTGCTCCTCTTAGCATGATAAAGAAGATTCAAAGAGAGTGAGATGCCAGCTCCTTTCATTCAGTCAGTAGCTTCAATCATTTCTGGACATTTTTCAATGGCAAAAATCAATGAATATTGTAAATGCACAAACAGTAATTTCTCCGCATTGCAAGGTGCAATTCTGAAATTTTTTGCTTTTTCCTGCTCCTCTTAGCATGATAAAGAAGATTCAAAGAGAGTGAGATGCCAGCTCCTTTCATTCAGTCAGTAGCTTCAATCATTTCTGGTATATGAATAACATGATGTTTTTCAATGGCAAAAATCAATGAATATTGTAAATGCACAAACAGTAATTTCTCCGCATTGCAAGTTGCAATTCTGAAATTTTTTGCTTTTTCCTGCTCCTCTTAGCATGATAAAGAAGATTCAAAGAGAGTGAGATGCCAGCTCCTTTCATTCAGTCAGTAGCTTCAATCATTTCTGGACGTTTTTCAATGGCAAAAATCAATGAATATTGTAAATGCACAAACAGTAATTTCTCCGCATTGCAAGGTGCAATTCTGAAATTTTTTGCTTTTTCCTGCTCCTCTTAGCATGATAAAGAAGATTCAAAGAGAGTGAGATGCCAGCTCCTTTCATTCAGTCAGTAGCTTCAATCATTTCTGGACGTTTTTCAATGGCAAAAATCAATGAATATTGTAAATGCACAAACAGTAATTTCTCCGCATTGCAAGGTGCAATTCTGAAATTTTTTGCTTTTTCCTGCTCCTCTTAGCATGATAAAGAAGATTCAAAGAGAGTGAGATGCCAGCTCCTTTCATTCAGTCAGTAGCTTCAATCATTTCTGGTATATGAATAACATGATGTTTTTCAATGGCAAAAATCAATGAATATTGTAAATGCACAAACAGTAATTTCTCCGCATTGCAAGTTGCAATTCTGAAATTTTTTGCTTTTTCCTGCTCCTCTTAGCATGATAAAGAAGATTCAAAGAGAGTGAGATGCCAGCTCCTTTCATTCAGTCAGTAGCTTCAATCATTTCTGGACGTTTTTCAATGGCAAAAATCAATGAATATTGTAAATGCACAAACAGTAATTTCTCCGCATTGCAAGGTGCAATTCTGAAATTTTTTGCTTTTTCCTGCTCCTCTTAGCATGATAAAGAAGATTCAAAGAGAGTGAGATGCCAGCTCCTTTCATTCAGTCAGTAGCTTCAATCATTTCTGGACGTTTTTCAATGGCAAAAATCAATGAATATTGTAAATGCACAAACAGTAATTTCTCCGCATTGCAAGGTGCAATTCTGAAATTTTTTGCTTTTTCCTGCTCCTCTTAGCATGATAAAGAAGATTCAAAGAGAGTGAGATGCCAGCTCCTTTCATTCAGTCAGTAGCTTCAATCATTTCTGGACGTTTTTCAATGGCAAAAATCAATGAATATTGTAAATGCACAAACAGTAATTTCTCCGCATTGCAAGGTGCAATTCTGAAATTTTTTGCTTTTTCCTGCTCCTCTTAGCATGATAAAGAAGATTCAAAGAGAGTGAGATGCCAGCTCCTTTCATTCAGTCAGTAGCTTCAATCATTTCTGGTATATGAATAACATGATGTTTTTCAATGGCAAAAATCAATGAATATTGTAAATGCACAAACAGTAATTTCTCCACATTGCAAGGTGCAATTCTGAAATTTTTTGCTTTTTCCTGCTCCTCTTAGCATGATAAAGAAGATTCAAAGAGAGTGAGATGCCAGCTCCTTTCATTCAGTCAGTAGCTTCAATCATTTCTGGACGTTTTTCAATGGCAAAAATCAATGAATATTGTAAATGCACAAACAGTAATTTCTCCGCATTGCAAGGTGCAATTCTGAAATTTTTTGCTTTTTCCTGCTCCTCTTTGCATGATAAAGAAGATTCAAAGAGAGTGAGATGCCAGCTCCTTTCATTCAGTCAGTAGCTTCAATCATTTCTGGTATATGAATAACATGATGTTTTTCAATGGCAAAAATCAATGAATATTGAAAATGCACAAACAGTAATTTCTCCGCATTGCAAGGTGCAATTCTGAAATTTTTGGCTTTTTCCTGCTCCTCTTAGCATGATAAAGAAGATTCAAAGAGAGTGAGATGCCAGCTCCTTTCATTCAGTCAGTAGCTTCAATCATTTCTGGATGTTTTTCAATGGCAAAAATCAATGAATATTGTAAATGCACAAACAGTAATTTCTCCGCATTGCAAGGTGCAATTCTGAAATTTCTTGCATTTTCCTGCTCCTCTTAGCATGATAAAGAAGATTCAAAGAGAGTGAGATGCCAGCTCCTTTCATTCAGTCAGTAGCTTCAATCATTTCTGGACGTTTTTCAATGGCAAAAATCAATGAATATTGTAAATGCACAAACAGTAATTTCTCCGCATTGCAAGGTGCAATTCTGAAATTTTTTGCTTTTTCCTGCTCCTCTTAGCATGATAAAGAAGATTCAAAGAGAGTGAGATGCCAGCTCCTTTCATTCAGTCAGTAGCTTCAAACATTTCTGGTATATGAATAACATGATGTTTTTCAATGGCAAAAATCAATGAATATTGTAAATGCACAAACAGTAATTTCTCCGCATTGCAAGGTGCAATTCTGAAATTTTTTGCTTTTTCCTGCTCCTCTTAGCATGATAAAGAAGATTCAAAGAGAGTGAGATGCCAGCTCCTTTCATTCAGTCAGTAGCTTCAATCATTTCTGGATGTTTTTCAATGGCAAAAATCAATGAATATTGTAAATGCACAAACAGTAAATTCTCCGCATTGCAAGGTGCAATTCTGAAATTTTTTGCTTTTTCCTGCTCCTCTTAGCATGATAAAGAAGATTCAAAGAGAGTGAGATGCCAGCTTCTTTCATTCAGTCAGTAGCTTCAAACATTTCTGGGATATGAATAACATGATGTTTTTCAATGGCAAAAATTAATGAATATTGTAAATGCACAAACAGTAATTTCTCCGCATTGCAAGGTGCAATTCTGAAATTTTTTGCTTTTTCCTGCTCCTCTTAGCATGATAAAGAAGATTCAAAGAGAGTGAGATGCCAGCTCCTTTCATTCAGTCAGTAGCTTCAATCATTTCTGGACGTTTTTCAATGGCAAAAATCAATGAATATTGTAAATGCACAAACAGTAATTTCTCCGCATTGCAAGGTGCAATTCTGAAATTTTTTGCTTTTTCCTGCTCCTCTTAGCATGATAAAGAAGATTCAAAGAGAGTGAGATGCCAGCTCCTTTCATTCAGTCAGTAGCTTCAATCATTTCTGGACGTTTTTCAATGGCAAAAATCAATGAATATTGTAAATGCACAAACAGTAATTTCTCCGCATTGCAAGGTGCAATTCTGAAATTTTTTGCTTTTTCCTGCTCCTCTTAGCATGATAAAGAAGATTCAAAGAGAGTGAGATGCCAGCTCCTTTCATTCAGTCAGTAGCTTCAATCATTTCTGGTATATGAATAACATGATGTTTTTCAATGGCAAAAATCAATGAATATTGTAAATGCACAAACAGTAATTTCTCCGCATTGCAAGTTGCAATTCTGAAATTTTTTGCTTTTTCCTGCTCCTCTTAGCATGATAAAGAAGATTCAAAGAGAGTGAGATTCCAGCTCCTTTCATTCAGTCAGTAGCTTCAATCATTTCTGGACGTTTTTCAATGGCAAAAATCAATGAATATTGTAAATGCACAAACAGTAATTTCTCCGCATTGCAAGGTGCAATTCTGAAATTTTTTGCTTTTTCCTGCTCCTCTTAGCATGATAAAGAAGATTCAAAGAGAGTGAGATGCCAGCTCCTTTCATTCAGTCAGTAGCTTCAATCATTTCTGGACGTTTTTCAATGACAAAAATCAATGAATATTGTAAATGCACAAACAGTAATTTCTCCGCATTGCAAGATGCAATTCTGAAATTTTTTGCTTTTTCCTGCTCCTCTTAGCATGATAAAAAAGATTCAAAGAGAGTGAGATGCCAGCTCCTTTCATTCAGTCAGTAGCTTCAATCATTTCTGGACGTTTTTCAATGGCAAAAATCAATGAATATTGTAAATGCACAAACAGTAATTTCTCCGCATTGCAAGGTGCAATTCTGAAATTTTTTGCTTTTTCCTGCTCCTCTTAGCATGATAAAGAAGATTCAAAGAGAGTGAGATGCCAGCTCCTTTCATTCAGTCAGTAGCTTCAATCATTTCTGGTATATGAATAACATGATGTTTTTCAATGGCAAAAATCAATGAATATTGTAAATGCACAAACAGTAATTTCTCCGCATTGCAAGGTGCAATTCTGAAATTTTTTGCTTTTTCCTGCTCCTCTTAGCATGATAAAGAAGATTCAAAGAGAGTGAGATGCCAGCTCCTTTCATTCAGTCAGTAGCTTCAATCATTTCTGGACGTTTTTCAATGGCAAAAATCAATGAATATTGTAAATGCACAAACAGTAATTTCTCCGCATTGCAAGGTGCAATTTTGAAATTTTTTGCTTTTTCCTGCTCCTCTTAGCATGATAAAGAAGATTCAAAGAGAGTGAGATGCCAGCTCCTTTCATTCAGTCAGTAGCTTCAGTCATTTCTGGACGTTTTTCAATGGCAAAAATCAATGAATATTGTAAATGCACAAACAGTAATTTCTCCGCATTGCAAGGTGCAATTCTGAAATTTTTTGCTTTTTCCTGCTCCTCTTAGCATGATAAAGAAGATTCAAAGAGAGTGAGATGCCAGCTCCTTTCATTCAGTCAGTAGCTTCAAACATTTCTGGTATAAACATTTCTGGACGTTTTTCAATGGCAAAAATCAATGAATATTGTAAATGCACAAACAGTAATATCTCCACATTGCAAGGTGCAATTCTGAAATTTTTTGCTTTTTCCTGCTAATCCTAGCATGATAAAGAAGATTGAAATAGAGTGAGATGCCAGCTCCTTTCATTCAGTCAGTAGCTTCAAACATTTCTGGACGTTTTTCAATGGCAAAATTCAATGAATATTGTAAATGCACAAACAGTAATATCTCCACATTGCCAGGTGCAATTCTGAAATTTTTTGCTTTTTCCTGCTAATCCTAGCATGATAAAGAAGATTCAAAGAGAGTGAGATGCCAGCTCCTTTCATTCAGTCAGTAGCTTCAATCATTTCTGGACGTTTTTCAATGGCAAAAATCAATGAATATTGTAAATGCACAAACAGTAATTTCTCCGCATTGCAAGGTGCAATTCTGAAATTTTTTGCTTTTTCCTGCTCCTCTTAGCATGATAAAGAAGATTCAAAGAGAGTGAGATGCCAGCTCCTTTCATTCAGTCAGTAGCTTCAATCATTTCTGGACGTTTTTCAATGGCAAAAATCAATGAATATTGTAAATGCACAAACAGTAATTTCTCCGCATTGCAAGTTGCAATTCTGAAATTTTTTGCTTTTTCCTGCTCCTCTTAGCATGATAAAGAAGATTCAAAGAGAGTGAGATGCCAGCTCCTTTCATTCAGTCAGTAGCTTCAATCATTTCTGGACGTTTTTCAATGACAAAAATCAATGAATATTGTAAATGCACAAACAGTAATTTCTCCGCATTGCAAGATGCAATTCTGAAATTTTTTGCTTTTTCCTGCTCCTCTTAGCATAATAAAAAAGATTCAAAGAGAGTGAGATGCCAGCTCCTTTCATTCAGTCAGTAGCTTCAATCATTTCTGGACGTTTTTCAATGGCAAAAATCAATGAATATTGTAAATGCACAAACAGTAATTTCTCCGCATTGCAAGGTGCAATTCTGAAATTTTTTGCTTTTTCCTGCTCCTCTTAGCATGATAAAGAAGATTCAAAGAGAGTGAGATGCCAGCTCCTTTCATTCAGTCAGTAGCTTCAATCATTTCTGGTATATGAATAACATGATGTTTTTCAATGGCAAAAATCAATGAATATTGTAAATGCACAAACAGTAATTTCTCCGCATTGCAAGGTGCAATTCTGAAATTTTTTGCTTTTTCCTGCTCCTCTTAGCATGATAAAGAAGATTCAAAGAGAGTGAGATGCCAGCTCCTTTCATTCAGTCAGTAGCTTCAATCATTTCTGGACGTTTTTCAATGGCAAAAATCAATGAATATTGTAAATGCACAAACAGTAATTTCTCCGCATTGCAAGGTGCAATTTTGAAATTTTTTGCTTTTTCCTGCTCCTCTTAGCATGATAAAGAAGATTCAAAGAGAGTGAGATGCCAGCTCCTTTCATTCAGTCAGTAGCTTCAGTCATTTCTGGACGCTTTTCAATGGCAAAAATCAATGAATATTGTAAATGCACAAACAGTAATATCTCCACATTGCAAGGTGCAATTCTGAAATTTTTTGCTTTTTCCTGCTAATCCTAGCATGATAAAGAAGATTGAAATAGAGTGAGATGCCAGCTCCTTTCATTCAGTCAGTAGCTTCAAACATTTCTGGACGTTTTTCAATGGCAAAATTCAATGAATATTGTAAATGCACAAACAGTAATATCTCCACATTGCCAGGTGCAATTCTGAAATTTTTTGCTTTTTCCTGCTAATCCTAGCATGATAAAGAAGATTCAAAGAGAGTGAGATGCCAGCTCCTTTCATTCAGTCAGTAGCTTCAATCATTTCTGGACGTTTTTCAATGGCAAAAATCAATGAATATTGTAAATGCACAAACAGTAATTTCTCCGCATTGCAAGGTGCAATTCTGATTTTTTTTGCTTTTTCCTGCTCCTCTTAGCATGATAAAGAAGATTCAAAGAGAGTGAGATGCCAGCTCCTTTCATTCAGTCAGTAGCTTCAATCATTTCTGGACGTTTTTCAATGGCAAAAATCAATGAATATTGTAAATGCACAAACAGTAATTTCTCCGCATTGCAAGTTGCAATTCTGAAATTTTTTGCTTTTTCCTGCTCCTCTTAGCATGATAAAGAAGATTCAAAGAGAGTGAGATGCCAGCTCCTTTCATTCAGTCAGTAGCTTCAATCATTTCTGGACGTTTTTCAATGACAAAAATCAATGAATATTGTAAATGCACAAACAGTAATTTCTCCGCATTGCAAGATGCAATTCTGAAATTTTTTGCTTTTTCCTGCTCCTCTTAGCATGATAAAAAAGATTCAAAGAGAGTGAGATGCCAGCTCCTTTCATTCAGTCAGTAGCTTCAATCATTTCTGGACGTTTTTCAATGGCAAAAATCAATGAATATTGTAAATGCACAAACAGTAATTTCTCCGCATTGCAAGGTGCAATTCTGAAATTTTTTGCTTTTTCCTGCTCCTCTTAGCATGATAAAGAAGATTCAAAGAGAGTGAGATGCCAGCTCCTTTCATTCAGTCAGTAGCTTCAATCATTTCTGGTATATGAATAACATGATGTTTTTCAATGGCAAAAATCAATGAATATTGTAAATGCACAAACAGTAATTTCTCCGCATTGCAAGGTGCAATTCTGAAATTTTTTGCTTTTTCCTGCTCCTCTTAGCATGATAAAGAAGATTCAAAGAGAGTGAGATGCCAGCTCCTTTCATTCAGTCAGTAGCTTCAATCATTTCTGGACGTTTTTCAATGGCAAAAATCAATGAATATTGTAAATGCACAAACAGTAATTTCTCCGCATTGCAAGGTGCAATTTTGAAATTTTTTGCTTTTTCCTGCTCCTCTTAGCATGATAAAGAAGATTCAAAGAGAGTGAGATGCCAGCTCCTTTCATTCAGTCAGTAGCTTCAGTCATTTCTGGACGCTTTTCAATGGCAAAAATCAATGAATATTGTAAATGCACAAACAGTAATTTCTCCGCATTGCAAGGTGCAATTCTGAAATTTTTTGCTTTTTCCTGCTCCTCTTAGCATGATAAAGAAGATTCAAAGAGAGTGAGATGCCAGCTCCTTTCATTCAGTCAGTAGCTTCAAACATTTCTGGTATAAACATTTCTGGACGTTTTTCAATGGCAAAAATCAATGAATATTGTAAATGCACAAACAGTAATATCTCCACATTGCAAGGTGCAATTCTGAAATTTTTTGCTTTTTCCTGCTAATCCTAGCATGATAAAGAAGATTGAAATAGAGTGAGATGCCAGCTCCTTTCATTCAGTCAGTAGCTTCAAACATTTCTGGACGTTTTTCAATGGCAAAATTCAATGAATATTGTAAATGCACAAACAGTAATATCTCCACATTGCCAGGTGCAATTCTGAAATTTTTTGCTTTTTCCTGCTAATCCTAGCATGATAAAGAAGATTCAAAGAGAGTGAGATGCCAGCTCCTTTCATTCAGTCAGTAGCTTCAATCATTTCTGGACGTTTTTCAATGGCAAAAATCAATGAATATTGTAAATGCACAAACAGTAATTTCTCCGCATTGCAAGGTGCAATTCTGAATTTTTTTGCTTTTTCCTGCTCCTCTTAGCATGATAAAGAAGATTCAAAGAGAGTGAGATGCCAGCTCCTTTCATTCAGTCAGTAGCTTCAATCATTTCTGGACGTTTTTCAATGGCAAAAATCAATGAATATTGTAAATGCACAAACAGTAATTTCTCCGCATTGCAAGTTGCAATTCTGAAATTTTTTGCTTTTTCCTGCTCCTCTTAGCATGATAAAGAAGATTCAAAGAGAGTGAGATGCCAGCTCCTTTCATTCAGTCAGTAGCTTCAATCATTTCAGGTATATGAATAACATGATGTTTTTCAATGGCAAAAATTAATGAATATTGTAAATGCACAAACAGTAATTTCTCCGCATTGCAAGGTGCAATTCTGAAATTTTTTGCTTTTTCCTGCTCCTCTTAGCATGATAAAGAAGATTCAAAGAGAGTGAGATGCCAGCTCATTTCATTCAGTCAGTAGCTTCAATCATTTCTGGACGTTTATCAATGGCAAAAATCAATGAATATTGTAAATGCACAAACAGTAATTTCTCCGCATTGCAAGATGCAATTCTGAAATTTTTTGCTTTTTCCTGCTCCTCTTAGCATGATAAAGAAGATTCAAAGAGAGTGAGATGCCAGCTCCTTTCATTCAGTCAGTAGCTTCAGTCATTTCTGGACGTTTTTCAATGCAAAAATCAATGAATATTGTAAATGCACAAACAGTAATTTCTCCGCATTGCAAGGTGCAATTCTGAAATTTTTTGCTTTTTCCTGCTCCTCTTAGCATGATAAAGAAGATTCAAAGAGAGTGAGATGCCAGCTCCTTTCATTCAGTCAGTAGCTTCAATCATTTCTGGTATATGAATAACATGATGTTTTTCAATGGCAAAAATCAATGAATATTGTAAATGCACAAACAGTAATTTCTCCGCATTGCAAGGTGCAATTCTGAAATTTTTTGCTTTTTCCTGCTCCTCTTAGCATGATAAAGAAGATTCAAAGAGAGTGAGATGCCAGCTCCTTTCATTCAGTCAGTAGCTTCAATCATTTCTGGATGTTTTTCAATGGCAAAAATCAATGAATATTATAAATGCACAAACAGTAATTTCTCCGCATTGCAAGGTGCAATTCTGAAATTTCTTGCATTTTCCTGCTCCTCTTAGCATGATAAAGAAGATTCAAAGAGAGTGAGATGCCAGCTCCTTTCATTCAGTCAGTAGCTTCAATCATTTCTGGACGTTTTTCAATGGCAAAAATCAATGAATATTGTAAATGCACAAACAGTAATTTCTCCGCATTGCAAGGTGCAATTCTGAAATTTTTTGCTTTTTCCTGCTCCTCTTAGCATGATAAAGAATATTCAAAGAGAGTGAGATGCCAGCTCCTTTCATTCAGTCAGTAGCTTCAAACATTTCTGGTATATGAATAACATGATGTTTTTCAATGGCAAAAATCAATGAATATTGTAAATGCACAAACAGTAATTTCTCCGCATTGCAAGGTGCAATTCTGAAATTTTTTGCTTTTTCCTGCTCCTCTTAGCATGATAAAGAAGATTCAAAGAGAGTGAGATGCCAGCTCCTTTCATTCAGTCAGTAGCTTCAATCATTTCTGGACGTTTTTCAATGGCAAAAATCAATGAATATTGTAAATGCACAAACAGTAATTTCTCCGCATTGCAAGGTGCAATTCTGAAATTTTTTGCTTTTTCCTGCTCCTATTAGCATGATAAAGAAGATTCAAAGAGAGTGAGATGCCAGCTTCTTTCATTGTCAGTAGCTTCAAACATTTCTGGGATATGAATAACATGATGTTTTTCAATGGCAAAAATTAATGAATATTGTAAATGCACAAACAGTAATTTCTCCGCATTGCAAGGTGCAATTCTGAAATTTTTTGCTTTTTCCTGCTCCTCTTAGCATGATAAAGAAGATTCAAAGAGAGTGAGATGCCAGCTCCTTTCATTCAGTCAGTAGCTTCAATCATTTCTGGACGTTTTTCAATGGCAAAAATCAATGAATATTGTAAATGCACAAACAGTAATTTCTCCGCATTGCAAGGTGCAATTCTGAAATTTTTTGCTTTTTCCTGCTCCTCTTAGCATGATAAAGAAGATTCAAAGAGAGTGAGATGCCAGCTCCTTTCATTCAGTCAGTAGCTTCAATCATTTCTGGACGTTTTTCAATGGCAAAAATCAATGAATATTGTAAATGCACAAACAGTAATTTCTCCGCATTGCAAGGTGCAATTCTGAAATTTTTTGCTTTTTCCTGCTCTTCTTAGCATGATAAAGAAGATTCAAAGAGAGTGAGATGCCAGCTCCTTTCATTCAGTCAGTAGCTTCAATCATTTCTGGTATATGAATAACATGATGTTTTTCAATGGCAAAAATCAATGAATATTGTAAATGCACAAACAGTAATTTCTCCGCATTGCAAGTTGCAATTCTGAAATTTTTTGCTTTTTCCTGCTCCTCTTAGCATGATAAAGAAGATTCAAAGAGAGTGAGATTCTGGCTCCTTTCATTCAGTCAGTAGCTTCAATCATTTCTGGACGTTTTTCAATGGCAAAAATCAATGAATATTGTAAATGCACAAACAGTAATTTCTCCGCATTGCAAGGTGCAATTCTGAAATTTTTTGCTTTTTCCTGCTCCTCTTAGCATGATAAAGAAGATTCAAAGAGAGTGAGATGCCAGCTCCTTTCATTCAGTCAGTAGCTTTAATCATTTCTGGACGTTTTTCAATGGCAAAAATCAATGAATATTGTAAATGCACAAACAGTAATTTCTCCGCATTGCAAGATGAAATTCTGAAATTTTTTGCTTTTTCCTGCTCCTCTTAGCATGATAAAGAAGATTCAAAGAGAGTGAGATGCCAGCTCCTTTCATTCAGTCAGTAGCTTCAATCATTTCTGGACGTTTTTCAATGGCAAAAATCAATGAATATTGTAAATGCACAAACAGTAATTTCTCCGCATTGCAAGGTGCAATTCAGAAATTTTTTGCTTTTTCCTGCTCCTCTTAGCATGATAAAGAAGATTCAAAGAGAGTGAGATGCCAGCTCCTTTCATTCAGTCAGTAGCTTCAATCATTTCTGGTATATGAATAACATGATGTTTTTCAATGGCAAAAATCAATGAATATTGTAAATGCACAAACAGTAATTTCTCCGCATTGCAAGGTGCAATTCTGAAATTTTTTGCTTTTTCCTGCTCCTCTTAGCATGATAAAGAAGATTCAAAGAGAGTGAGATGCCAGCTCCTTTCATTCAGTCAGTAGCTTCAATCATTTCTGGACGTTTTTCAATGGCAAAAATCAATGAATATTGTAAATGCACAAACAGTAATTTCTCCGCATTGCAAGGTGCAATTCTGAAATTTTTTGCTTTTTCCTGCTCCTCTTAGCATGAAAAATAAGATTCAAAGAGAGTGAGATGCCAGCTCCTTTCATTCAGTCAGTAGCTTCAGTCATTTCTGGAAGTTTTTCAATGGCAAAAATCAATGAATATTGTAAATGCACAAACAGTAATTTCTCCGCATTGCAAGGTGCAATTCTGAAATTTTTTGCTTTTTCCTGCTCCTCTTAGCATGATAAAGAAGATTCAAAGAGAGTGAGATGCCAGCTCCTTTCATTCAGTCAGTAGCTTCAAACATTTCTGGTATAAACATTTCTGGACGTTTTTCAATGGCAAAAATCAATGAATATTGTAAATGCACAAACAGTAATATCTCCACATTGCAAGGTGCAATGCTGAAATTTTTTTTGCTTTTTCCTGCTAATCCTAGCATGATAAAGAAGATTCAAATAGAGTGAGATGCCAGCTCCTTTCATTCAGTCAGTAGCTTCAAACATTTCTGGACGTTTTTCAATGGCAAAAATCAATGAATATTGTAAATGCACAAACAGTAATATCTCCACATTGCAAGGTGCAATTCTGAAATTTTTTGCTTTTTCCTGCTAATCCTAGCATGATAAAGAAGATTCAAAGAGAGTGAGATGTCAGCTCCTTTCATTCAGTCAGTAGCTTCAAACATTTCTGGTATATGAATAACATGATGTTTTTCAATGGCAAAAATCAATGAATATTGTAAATGCACAAACAGTAATATCTCCACATTGCAAGGTGCAATTCTGAAATTTTTTGCTTTTTCCTGCTAATCCTAGCATGATAAAGAAGATTCAAAGAGAGTGAGATGCCAGCTCCTTTCATTCAGTCAGTAGCTTCAAACATTTCTGGACGTTTTTCAATGGCAAAAATCAATGAATATTGTAAATGCACAAACAGTAATATCTCCACATTGCAAGGTGCAATTCTGAAATTTTTTGCTTTTTCCTGCTACTCCTAGCATGATAAAGAAGATTCAAAGAGAGTGAGATGCCAGCTCCTTTCATTCAGTCAGTAGCTTCAATCATTTCTGGACGTTTTTCAATGGCAAAAATCAATGAATATTGTAAATGCACAAACAGTAATTTCTCCGCATTGCAAGGTGCAATTCTGAATTTTTTTGCTTTTTCCTGCTCCTCTTAGCATGGTAAAGAAGATTCAAAGAGAGTGAGATGCCAGCTCCTTTCATTCAGTCAGTAGCTTCAGTCATTTCTGGACGTTTTTCAATGGCAAAAATCAATGAATATTGTAAATGCACAAAAAGTAATTTCTCCGCATTGCAAGGTGCAATTCTGAAATTTTTTGCTTTTTCCTGCTCCTCTTAGCATGATAAAGAAGATTCAAAGAGAGTGAGATGCCAGCTCCTTTCATTCAGTCAGTAGCTTCAAACATTTCTGGTATAAACATTTCTGGACGTTTTTCAATGGCAAAAATCAATGAATATTGTAAATGCACAAACAGTAATATCTCCACATTGCAAGGTGCAATTCTGAAATTTTTTGCTTTTTCCTGCTAATCCTAGCATGATAAAGAAGATTCAAATAGAGTGAGATGCCAGCTCCTTTCATTCAGTCAGTAGCTTCAAACATTTCTGGACGTTTTTCAATGGCAAAATTCAATGAATATTGTAAATGCACAAACAGTAATATCTCCACATTGCAAGGTGCAATTCTGAAATTTTTTGCTTTTTCCTGCTAATCCTAGCATGATAAAGAAGATTCAAAGAGAGTGAGATGCCAGCTCCTTTCATTCAGTCAGTAGCTTCAATCATTTCTGGACGTTTTTCAATGGCAAAAATCAATGAATATTGTAAATGCACAAACAGTAATTTCTCCGCATTGCAAGGTGCAATTCTGAAATTTTTTGCTTTTTCCTGCTCCTCTTAGCATGATAAAGAAGATTCAAAGAGAGTGAGATGCCAGCTCCTTTCATTCAGTCAGTAGCTTCAATCATTTCTGGATGTTTTTCAATGGCAAAAATCAATGAATATTGTAAATGCACAAACAGTAATTTCTCCGCATTGCAAGGTGCAATTCTGAAATTTTTTGCTTTTTCCTGCTCCTCTTAGCATGATAAAGAAGATTCAAAGAGAGTGAGATGCCAGCTCCTTTCATTCAGTCAGTAGCTTCAATCATTTCTGGTATATGAATAACATGATGTTTTTTAATGGCAAAAATCAATGAATATTGTAAATGCACAAACAGTAATTTCTCCGCATTGCAAGGTGCAATTCTGAAATTTTTTGCTTTTTCCTGCTCCTCTTAGCATGATAAAGAAGATTCAAAGAGAGTGAGATGCCAGCTCCTTTCATTCAGTCAGTAGCTTCAATCATTTCTGGACGTTTTTCAATGGCAAAAATCAATGAATATTGTAAATGCACAAACAGTAATTTCTCCGCATTGCAAGATGCAATTCTGAAATTTTTTGCTTTTTCCTGCTCCTCTTAGCATGATAAAGAAGATTCAAAGAGAGTGAGATTCCAGCTCCTTTCATTCAGTCAGTAGCTTCAGTCATTTCTGGACGTTTTTCAATGGCAAAAATCAATGAATATTGTAAATGCACAAACAGTAATTTCTCCGCATTGCAAAGTGCAATTCTGAAATTTTTTGCTTTTTCCTGCTCCTCTTAGCATGATAAAGAAGATTCAAAGAGAGTGAGATGCCAGCTCCTTTCATTCAGTCAGTAGCTTCAAACATTTCTGGTATAAACATTTCTGGATGTTTTTCAATGGCAAAAATCAATGAATATTGTAAATGCACAAACAGTAATATCTCCACATTGCAAGGTGCAATTCTGAAATTTTTTGCTTTTTCCTGCTAATCCTAGGATGATAAAGAAGATTCAAATAGAGTGAGATGCCAGCTCCTTTCATTCAGTCAGTAGCTTCAAACATTTCTGGACGTTTTTCAATGGCAAAAATCAATGAATATTGTAAATGCACAAACAGTAATATCTCCACATTGCAAGGTGCAATTCTGAAATTTTTTGCTTTTTCCTGCTAATCCTAGCATGATAAAGAAGATTCAAAGAGAGTGAGATGTCAGCTCCTTTCATTCAGTCAGTAGCTTCAAACATTTCTGGTATATGAATAACATGATGTTTTTCAATGGCAAAAATCAATGAATATTGTAAATGCACAAACAGTAATATCTCCACATTGCAAGGTGCAATTCTGAAATTTTTTGCTTTTTCCTGCTAATCCTAGCATGATTAAGAAGATTCAAAGAGAGTGAGATGCCAGCTCCTTTCATTCAGTCAGTAGCTTCAAACATTTCTGGACGTTTTTCAATGGCAAAAATCAATGAATATTATAAATGCACAAACAGTAATATCTCCACATTGCAAGGTGCAATTCTGAAATTTTTTGCTTTTTCCTGCTACTCCTAGCATGATAAAGAAGATTCAAAGAGAGTGAGATGCCAGCTCCTTTCATTCAGTCAGTAGCTTCAAACATTTCTGGACGTTTTTCAATGGCAAAAATCAATGAATATTGTAAATGCACAAACAGTAATTTCTCCGCATTGCAAGGTGCAATTCTGAAATTTTTTGCTTTTTCCTGCTCCTCTTAGCATGATAAAGAAGATTCAAAGAGAGTGAGATGCCAGCTCCTTTCATTCAGTCAGTAGCTTCAATCATTTCTGGACGTTTTTCAATGGCAAAAATCAATGAATATTGTAAATGCACAAACAGTAATTTCTCCGCATTGCAAGGTGCAATTCTGAAATTTTTTGCTTTTTCCTGCTCCTCTTAGCATGATAAAGAAGATTCAAAGAGAGTGAGATGCCAGCTCCTTTCATTCAGTCAGTAGCTTCAATCATTTCTGTACGTTTTTCAATGGCAAAAATCAATGAATATTGTAAATGCACAAACAGTAATTTCTCCGCATTGCAAGGTGCAATTCTGAAATTTTTTGCTTTTTCCTGCTCCTCTTAGCATGATAAAGAAGATTCAAAGAGAGTGAGATGCCAGCTCCTTTCATTCAGTCAGTAGCTTCAATCATTTCTGGTATATGAATAACATGATGTTTTTCAATGGCAAAAATCAATGAATATTGTAAATGCACAAACAGTAATTTCTCCGCATTGCAAGGTGCAATTCTGAAATTTTTTGCTTTTTCCTGCTCCTCTTAGCATGATAAAGAAGATTCAAAGAGCGTGAGATGCCAGCTCCTTTCATTCAGTCAGTAGCTTCAATCATTTCTGGATGTTTTTCAATGGCAAAAATCAATGAATATTGTAAATGCACAAACAGTAATTTCTCCGCATTGCAAGGTGCAATTCTGAAATTTTTTGCTTTTTCCTGCTCCTCTTAGCATGATAAAGAAGATTCAAAGAGAGTGAGATGCCAGCTCCTTTCATTCAGTCAGTAGCTTCAGTCATTTCTGGACGTTTTTCAATGGCAAAAATCAATGAATATTGTAAATGCACAAACAGTAATTTCTCCGCATTGCAACGTGCAATTCTGAAATTTTTTGCTTTTTCCTGCTCCTCTTAGCATGATAAAGAAGATTCAAAGAGAGTGAGATGCCAGCTCCTTTCATTCAGTCAGTAGCTTCAAACATTTCTGGTATAAACATTTCTGGACGTTTTTCAATGGCAAAAATCAATGAATATTGTAAATGCACAAACAGTAATATCTCCACATTGCAAGGTGCAATTCTGAAATTTTTTGCTTTTTCCTGCTAATCCTAGCATGATAAAGAAGATTCAAATAGAGTGAGATGCCAGCTCCTTTCATTCAGTCAGTAGCTTCAAACATTTCTGGACGTTTTTCAATGGCAAAATTCAATGAATATTGTAAATGCACAAACAGTAATATCTCCACATTGCAAGGTGCAATTCTGAAATTTTTTGCTTTTTCCTGCTAATCCTAGCATGATAAAGAAGATTCAAAGAGAGTGAGATGCCAGCTCCTTTCATTCAGTCAGTAGCTTCAAACATTTCTGGACGTTTTTCAATGGCAAAAATCAATGAATATTGTAAATGCACAAACAGTAATTTCTCCGCATTGCAAGGTGCAATTCTGAAATTTTTTGCTTTTTCCTGCTCCTCTTAGCATGATAAAGAAGATTCAAAGAGAGTGAGATGCCAGCTCCTTTCATTCAGTCAGTAGCTTCAATCATTTCTGGACGTTTTTCAATGGCAAAAATCAATGAATATTGTAAATGCACAAACAGTAATTTCTCCGCATTGCAAGGTGCAATTCTGAAATTTTTTGCTTTTTCCTGCTCCTCTTAGCATGATAAAGAAGATTCAAAGAGAGTGAGATGCCAGCTCCTTTCATTCAGTCAGTAGCTTCAATCATTTCTGGACGTTTTTCAATGGCAAAAATCAATGAATATTGTAAATGCACAAACAGTAATTTCTCCGCATTGCAAGGTGCAATTCTGAAATTTTTTGCTTTTTCCTGCTCCTCTTAGCATGATAAAGAAGATTCAAAGAGAGTGAGATGCCAGCTCCTTTCATTCAGTCAGTAGCTTCAATCATTTCTGGTATATGAATAACATGATGTTTTTCAATGGCAAAAATCAATGAATATTGTAAATGCACAAACAGTAATTTCTCCGCATTGCAAGGTGCAATTCTGAAATTTTTTGCTTTTTCCTGCTCCTCTTAGCATGATAAAGAAGATTCAAAGAGCGTGAGATGCCAGCTCCTTTCATTCAGTCAGTAGCTTCAATCATTTCTGGATGTTTTTCAATGGCAAAAATCAATGAATATTGTAAATGCACAAACAGTAATTTCTCCGCATTGCAAGGTGCAATTCTGAAATTTTTTGCTTTTTCCTGCTCCTCTTAGCATGATAAAGAAGATTCAAAGAGAGTGAGATGCCAGCTCCTTTCATTCAGTCAGTAGCTTCAGTCATTTCTGGACGTTTTTCAATGGCAAAAATCAATGAATATTGTAAATGCACAAACAGTAATTTCTCCGCATTGCAACGTGCAATTCTGAAATTTTTTGCTTTTTCCTGCTCCTCTTAGCATGATAAAGAAGATTCAAAGAGAGTGAGATGCCAGCTCCTTTCATTCAGTCAGTAGCTTCAAACATTTCTGGTATAAACATTTCTGGACGTTTTTCAATGGCAAAAATCAATGAATATTGTAAATGCACAAACAGTAATATCTCCACATTGCAAGGTGCAATTCTGAAATTTTTTGCTTTTTCCTGCTAATCCTAGCATGATAAAGAAGATTCAAATAGAGTGAGATGCCAGCTCCTTTCATTCAGTCAGTAGCTTCAAACATTTCTGGACGTTTTTCAATGGCAAAATTCAATGAATATTGTAAATGCACAAACAGTAATATCTCCACATTGCAAGGTGCAATTCTGAAATTTTTTGCTTTTTCCTGCTAATCCTAGCATGATAAAGAAGATTCAAAGAGAGTGAGATGCCAGCTCCTTTCATTCAGTCAGTAGCTTCAAACATTTCTGGACGTTTTTCAATGGCAAAAATCAATGAATATTGTAAATGCACAAACAGTAATTTCTCCGCATTGCAAGGTGCAATTCTGAAATTTTTTGCTTTTTCCTGCTCCTCTTAGCATGATAAAGAAGATTCAAAGAGAGTGAGATGCCAGCTCCTTTCATTCAGTCAGTAGCTTCAATCATTTCTGGACGTTTTTCAATGGCAAAAATCAATGAATATTGTAAATGCACAAACAGTAATTTCTCCGCATTGCAAGGTGCAATTCTGAAATTTTTTGCTTTTTCCTGCTCCTCTTAGCATGATAAAGAAGATTCAAAGAGAGTGAGATGCCAGCTCCTTTCATTCAGTCAGTAGCTTCAATCATTTCTGGACGTTTTTCAATGGCAAAAATCAATGAATATTGTAAATGCACAAACAGTAATTTCTCCGCATTGCAAGGTGCAATTCTGAAATTTTTTGCTTTTTCCTGCTCCTCTTAGCATGATAAAGAAGATTCAAAGAGAGTGAGATGCCAGCTCCTTTCATTCAGTCAGTAGCTTCAATCATTTCTGGTATATGAATAACATGATGTTTTTCAATGGCAAAAATCAATGAATATTGTAAATGCACAAACAGTAATTTCTCCGCATTGCAAGGTGCAATTCTGAAATTTTTTGCTTTTTCCTGCTCCTCTTAGCATGATAAAGAAGATTCAAAGAGCGTGAGATGCCAGCTCCTTTCATTCAGTCAGTAGCTTCAATCATTTCTGGATGTTTTTCAATGGCAAAAATCAATGAATATTGTAAATGCACAAACAGTAATTTCTCCGCATTGCAAGGTGCAATTCTGAAATTTTTTGCTTTTTCCTGCTCCTCTTAGCATGATAAAGAAGATTCAAAGAGAGTGAGATGCCAGCTCCTTTCATTCAGTCAGTAGCTTCAGTCATTTCTGGACGTTTTTCAATGGCAAAAATCAATGAATATTGTAAATGCACAAACAGTAATTTCTCCGCATTGCAACGTGCAATTCTGAAATTTTTTGCTTTTTCCTGCTCCTCTTAGCATGATAAAGAAGATTCAAAGAGAGTGAGATGCCAGCTCCTTTCATTCAGTCAGTAGCTTCAAACATTTCTGGTATAAACATTTCTGGACGTTTTTCAATGGCAAAAATCAATGAATATTGTAAATGCACAAACAGTAATATCTCCACATTGCAAGGTGCAATTCTGAAATTTTTTGCTTTTTCCTGCTAATCCTAGCATGATAAAGAAGATTCAAATAGAGTGAGATGCCAGCTCCTTTCATTCAGTCAGTAGCTTCAAACATTTCTGGACGTTTTTCAATGGCAAAATTCAATGAATATTGTAAGTGCACAAACAGTAATATCTCCACATTGCAAGGTGCAATTCTGAAATTTTTTGCTTTTTCCTGCTAATCCTAGCATGATAAAGAAGATTCAAAGAGAGTGAGATGCCAGCTCCTTTCATTCAGTCAGTAGCTTCAATCATTTCTGGACGTTTTTCAATGGCAAAAATCAATGAATATTGTAAATGCACAAACAGTAATTTCTCCGCATTGCAAGGTGCAATTCTGAAATTTTTTGCTTTTTCCTGCTCCTCTTAGCATGATAAAGAAGATTCAAAGAGAGTGAGATGCCAGCTCCTTTCATTCAGTCAGTAGCTTCAATCATTTCTGGACGTTTTTCAATGGCAAAAATCAATGAATATTGCAAATGCACAAACAGTAATTTCTCCGCATTGCAAGGTGCAATTCTGAAATTTTTTGCTTTTTCCTGCTCCTCTTAGCATGATAAAGAAGATTCAAAGAGAGTGAGATGCCAGCTCCTTTCATTCAGTCAGTAGCTTCAATCATTTCTGGTATATGAATAACATGATGTTTTTCAATGGCAAAAATCAATGAATATTGTAAATGCACAAACAGTAATTTCTCCGCATTGCAAGGTGCAATTCTGAAATTTTTTGCTTTTTCCTGCTCCTCTTAGCATGATAAAGAAGATTCAAAGAGAGTGAGATGCCAGCTCCTTTCATTCAGTCAGTAGCTTCAATCATTTCTGGACGTTTTTCAATGGCAAAAATCAATGAATATTGTAAATGCACAAACAGTAATTTCTCCGCATTGCAAGGTGCAATTCTGAAATTTTTTGCTTTTTCCTGCTCCTCTTAGCATGATAAAGAAGATTCTAAGAGAGTGAGATGCCAGCTCCTTTCATTCAGTCAGTAGCTTCAATCATTTCTGGACGTTTTTCAATGGCAAAAATCAATGAATATTGTAAATGCACAAACAGTAATTTCTCCGCATTGCAAGGTGCAATTCTGAATTTTTTTGCTTTTTCCTGATCCTCTTAGCATGATAAAGAAGATTCAAAGAGAGTGAGATGCCAGTTCCTTTCATTCAGTCAGTAGCTTCAATCATTTCTGGTATATGAATAACATGATGTTTTTCAATGGCAAAAATCAATGAATATTGTAAATGCACAAACAGTAATTTCTCCGCATTGCAAGGTGCAATTCTGAAATTTTTTGCTTTTTCCTGCTCCTCTTAGCATGATAAAGAAGATTCAAAGAGAGTGAGATGCCAGCTCCTTTCATTCAGTCAGTAGCTTCAATCATTTCTGGATGTTTTTCAATGGCAAAAATCAATGAATATTGTAAATGCACAAACAGTAATTTCTCCGCATTGCAAGGTGCAATTCTGAAATTTTTTGCTTTTTCCTGCTCCTCTTAGCATGATAAAGAAGATTCAAAGAGAGTGAGATGCCAGCTCCTTTCATTCAGTCAGTAGCTTCAGTCATTTCTGGACGTTTTTCAATGGCAAAAATCAATGAATATTGTAAATGCACAAAAAGTAATTTCTCCGCATTGCAAGGTGCAATTCTGAAATTTTTTGCTTTTTCCTGCTCCTCTTAGCATGATAAAGAAGATTCAAAGAGAGTGAGATGCCAGCTCCTTTCATTCAGTCAGTAGCTTCAAACATTTCTGGTATAAACAATTCTGGACGTTTTTCAATGGCAAAAATCAATGAATATTGTAAATGCACAAACAGTAATATCTCCACATTGCAAGGTGCAATTCTGAAATTTTTTGCTTTTTCCTGCTAATCCTAGCATGATAAAGAAGATTCAAAGAGAGTGAGATGCCAGCTCCTTTCATTCAGTCAGTAGCTTCAATCATTTCTGGACGTTTTTCAATGGCAAAAATCAATGAATATTGTAAATGCACAAACAGTAATTTCTCCGCATTGCAAGGTGCAATTCTGAAATTTTTTGCTTTTTCCTGCTCCTCTTAGCATGATAAAGAAGATTCAAAGAGAGTGAGATGCCAGCTCCTTTCATTCAGTCAGTAGCTTCAATCATTTCTGGACGTTTTTCAATGGCAAAAATCAATGAATATTGTAAATGCACAAACAGTAATTTCTCCGCATTGCAAGGTGCAATTCTGAAATTTTTTGCTTTTTCCTGCTCCTCTTAGCATGATAAAGAAGATTCAAAGAGAGTGAGATGCCAGCTCCTTTCATTCAGTCAGTAGCTTCAATCATTTCTGGTATATGAATAACATGATGTTTTTCAATGGCAAAAATCAATGAATATTGTAAATGCACAAACAGTAATTTCTCCGCATTGCAAGGTGCAATTCTGAAATTTTTTGCTTTTTCCTGCTCCTCTTAGCATGATAAAGAAGATTCAAAGAGAGTGAGATGCCAGCTCCTTTCATTCAGTCAGTAGCTTCAATCATTTCTGGACGTTTTTCAATGGCAAAAATCAATGAATATTGTAAATGCACAAACAGTAATTTCTCCGAATTGCAAGGTGCAATTCTGAAATTTTTTGCTTTTTCCTGCTCCTCTTAGCATGATAAAGAAGATTCAAAGAGAGTGAGATGCCAGCTCCTTTCATTCAGTCAGTAGCTTCAGTCATTTCTGGACGTTTTTCAATGGCAAAAATCAATGAATATTGTAAATGCACAAACAGTAATTTCTCCGCATTGCAAGGTGCAATTCTGAAATTTTTTGCTTTTTCCTGCTCCTCTTAGCATGATAAAGAAGATTCAAAGAGAGTGAGATGCCAGCTCCTTTCATTCAGTCAGTAGCTTCAATCATTTCTGGACGTTTTTCAATGGCAAAAATCAATGAATATTGTAAATGCACAAACAGTAATTTCTCCGCATTGCAAGGTGCAATTCTGAAATTTTTTGCTTTTTCCTGCTCCTCTTAGCATGATAAAGAAGATTCAAAGAGAGTGAGATGCCAGCTCCTTTCATTCAGTCAGTAGCTTCAATCATTTCTGGACGTTTTTCAATGGCAAAAATCAATGAATATTGTAAATGCACAAACAGTAATTTCTCCGCATTGCAAATTGCAATTCTGAAATTTTTTGCTTTTTCCTGCTCCTCTTAGCATGATAAAGAAGATTCAAAGAGAGTGAGATGCCAGCTCCTTTCATTCAGTCAGTAGCTTCAATCATTTCTGGACGTTTTTCAATGGCAAAAATCAATGAATATTGTAAATGCACAAACAGTAATTT